>NW_020229868.1:600000-760948 GCF_003227725.1 Camponotus floridanus
CTCTCTCCGGCGAGGATTTGGGGTCTATACATTTTCCATATATTTTTGATAGCTCTCTGTTCTCTTGGTTGAAAAGTCGTGTGAGAAATATTGACCGTGCTCGACCGGAAATGCAATTCCGCATAAAATATACGATGGTATATCATTAGAATACAAATGATGTACGAAATTTTTTTATCGCCTTTTGTTCAAGTTTCGGTAATAAAATCTACGTTGCATGCAATTAATTTACACTAAAGAAAAAAGATTATGTTAATATATTTTTAGAATGACTTGAAGAATTTAGAGAGAATTTATGCTAATTTAAGGGAGGAGGAGAATCAAAAAGTGCGTAATAGTTTTCATACTATTTACATTTTGTACGAGGTTCCTGTTCCGCCCGTTTATGTTTCGATGATGTCATTTAAATTCAATTTTCTCCTTTCGATCGGAAAAGTAGTGAAAATGTAAACTAATGTCGCGGCGACAAGGTACTCGTTCGGTTCGACCGGAATATATTAAATATGGCAAAATTTATCGTGTTGCGATGCTACACCCCTGTTTCTTTCGTATTCGGGGATGTAAGATACATATAGTTACGTATTTTGTCGCTCGTTTCTCATCGAATAGGTTACATCGCGATCCCAGACAAAAGCGAACGCAAAAAGACCAAGAAAGAGTGATTCGAAAGAATATTGTATTTCTGTGCGTAATGCGCGATAGCAAGAGGAATTTATGTAAAATGCAAAATCATCGCTTCCCATGGGCACTTTAGACGAAATACAAATCAACTCGTCGAAAAGGAGCACATCTTCGCAAAGTGATTTTGATATATCCTCTAGAGAAAACATCTCGAAGGTTGAATTCGCGCGAAGGAAAATCTTAAAGATGTGGGGTAATGGAAGAAAAATGTTACGTGAGAAAATGTTATTCGACATACGACTCTATTTAAAATATCATCCAATTTTATTTTTACACTGAGAAAAAAAATGTAAATTTGACACTAAATATTTTCAACTAAAATAATTATTTTTTTAAATCCTTTAATACTTTATTTGAAAAAACAATAATTTGTTGAAAATTATTAGTCAAGTTTACAATTTTTTTTCTCAGTGTGCCTTATTCTTCTCCTTCTTTTTATATTATTTATAATTGTTGTAAAAAAATTATCTGATAAAATTGTGGTATGAATATCATTGACATTAATAAATACCGGATGAACGCAGTATCATGACTCGAAATATGTAACGTATCTGACGTTTTGTAAATGTTTATTCGTTAAACTGCACGTCTCGCAAACACGGAAAAGTTATTGTAGTTTCAGAGTTATATAGTTTGTGTGCGAGAACTCGAGGTCGATACAGAGGGATTAAATCTAACTCCCCCTTTCTCGGCTACTCTGGCTTCCAGAAGCATTCTCGATCCTAGTATCCAAGAGCCTGTTGACCATTTCCTCTTTTATCGTCGTCCTAATCCACGCATTTTTCTAATATCCTGCAGCGTCGAAAAGCGATAAGGGATCATGTTTCTATAAATATTTCTCATCTATTGATTTTCCCGCCAATATTACATTTTGCAGAGAGAGAATTGCATTAGATGCCCTTTGTTCTTCTTGCCCCGATCATTAGCAAAACTCCCGCAAAGTCCCGTAATTGATTCGAAATTGAAGAACTTTCTTGCCTCCTTCGTTTCTCTTGTTACTTAACGCTCGCTCTTAATCCATTGAAGAGAATTTTTTAACATAAAGCTCGAATGTACAGTGTGTCGTGGGAATCGCCTGTCAATAGACACATGGTATTATTTTTGGCAAAATATTTAATCGGTGAAAGAATAACGAGATATTCAAGCTACAAATCACTAAAAATCAAAGCAAATTAAGCGAATTTTTTAAATTGAGCCTCACAGCCAAAAACAATTAACGAAACATCATTCGCGTTTCATCAGTTTGCAGAAATTTAACAAAATGCTAAGAAAATAATTAATTTGATATTAATATATACAATTTTATTTGTATGCACACACATACAAATATATACAATATATATATTTTTTTAAATAATATCTTATACCGCAAATTATCTATAATTTGATAAATACGACCTGTTATGTAATTAATTATAAAGTTGAAATTAATTCAATTTAATTTAATTTAAAAATATCATTGTTGTGATATTTTAATATATCTGTTAAGAAATTATGTTTGGCCCGAATAGGACGAGAAAACGAGCAATAAAATGCTATATATAAATGATTCATTTAGAAAGCCGTTTAAAAATTCATTGTGGACCATTGCTCGCGGCAATTCAATATAAATCCAGAACGATCGTCATGCAAACAACAGACCGGTTATAAAAAAAATCTAATTTTAGTACGTAACTGACAAATTGACAGTTTTTTACCTGAAACGATGGTCACATACTTCCCTCTCTATATATAACTTGTTTAATTTGATTGACTGATGGAAATTGAGAAAGATCTATTATGACGGCGTAAAAATCCACAAAACAATTACATCAAGTCATTGCTGCGTTCATGATAAATACGAAGAATATTTAAAATTATTTATATATTTATATATTTATTATTTATATATTTATACGTACATCTATCATCCTAAAATTTATTAAATCCACTTTAGACCGGATATATAATTCACGACAGAGCGAATTTTATTTATAAATCTACGCGCCGTGTATGATAAAAAACATTTGCACACATACATATACATATATATATATATAGGATGCGTATATCAAAATAAATCAAAATACATCCGGTGCATGAAATCCTAAATGGAATTCAGTTATGAATCCTGTCGCGACGAATTATGCATCGTGTAATAAAGCGAGGATTTTAGCATAATTAATACTCTAACCGATCCGATTATTCCGAAATCTTTCTTTTCTTTCTCTCTTCTTTTCGACATTTTTTTCCCTGACAAAATCACAAAGAAACTCTCTCTTGCACCCGGCTAAAAGGTCAAAGGTTAGTAGTGCACTGTTAATACTTTGCGCGCAATTAAGTGGCTATTAAGTGGGCGGAACGGTTTGACCCACCTAATCCAGTTTTATCCCTCGCCCCTTCGCTTCATCTCTGCTTCACCCTCACGACGACACTCGCGCGGGGACATGGACAATGTCGGGTGAACTGGTTTACTTTCCGTGAAAATTTGTTCCACCGCCGATAATAAACCAACCATCCTCAAGTGAAATCAATGCAATTAAAGTGACATGGAGCGATAAAAGCGAAAAGCGATATTTGATTTTCGCGATATTCGTCCGGTTAAATTCGCGCCGCGAATCATCGATGATCTCTCTTGACGGTTCGACCCGGTAAATCCGAATTATTTCTCGCTGCGACACGATAAATCGAACGATTAAATCTCACTGACCCGGCCTATTCTGACCAAAACGCGCCAGGGCGGAAATTGAAAGGGTTTTACAAAATGCTTTACGAACGGAAGGCAGGTTGAATCGCGAAATTTCGTGATTGCTCTCGTAGACGGTGTAATTAAAACTTATTTATCGGTTCGTGTGAGAATTATCGCGGAAAATCGATAACAAGGGAGATGATAAAATCAAACCCAGTACCCATATATGTATTTTTGACTCATAAAAAGATGAAATGTAGATCAGAAATTAATATGGAGGTAAAACGCGATATTATTATTATCACATCGTTTTTAGAACTCTTGAAAAGGCTATTTCATCTGCGAGGTAATTTCCGAGGCGATAATGTCTATTGTCATCGCTCTATTGTGGCTGCCAAATGTTCTCTGGAGCGATTGATCTTTGGAAGGGGAATTGAAGGCAAAGAAGCAAAGCCCCACGACGTTTGCATTAGGACAATGCATTCTGCGCGACAGTTTTCGACTTCTCTTTGGAAAAACACTTGAGTGCTTCCGCAACTGTACTCCATAGACTGCTGACCTTTTGTCGCCGAAAGGCAAGCTCTTTCCTCCTCGTAGAACCGAAGGATCGTCCCCCGAAAGGACATTATTTTGCGGCGATCGATAACATCCAGAGCGACGTAACCAAATCCCCCGAAGTAGAAAACTTGCGGTTGTGCTTCCGCAAGAGTGTGGCGGGACTTTGCGAGGAATCCATTTTCGGAGGAGACAACCGGAATCGCCGCATGTTTGGAAAATGGCGAAAATCGAGATACATAGAGAGTACTTGACAAATTATTAAAAAAATGTTATAGAAGTGCTCTATTGAGAAAAGTGAAGACACGGCAAAATTTTTGATAGAAATATTCTCGATAATAATAATTATTATTTTGACTATCTTGACAAGGAAGCAGAGAAGCAACAGATTTTGATTTCAAATTTTGAAATACTCGGTGCACACGATAAGTACCTAGTCTCGCGCTTTGACACGTGACGGAATTAGATTCGACATTTGTTTAATTTTCGATTCGATTCGCGGTTTAGATCGCGAGCTTGGTTGGTTCTCAATTAGCAGGAAGCTCACGCGCGACGTGATGTACGCACCGATGTTGCATTTGCGTTTCCCAATTTCGAGTTTCCGAGAGGCATGCTTCCTCGTTTTCCGTCGTGTAGTTGCCGCCATTAAAAGATTGCCGAGGCAGAGAATACACAATTTCAACGAGTAATCCGAATTTCGCCAGCGAGATATTGTCGCTGGTTACGTTTATAAATTTGTAATCTTTTCACTCTCTTTCTCTGATAAAGTAAAAAGATATAAAATATAAAAGTAAAAAGATATAAAATAATAAGATATAAAAAGATATAAAATATAAAGTAAAAAGATATAAAATATAAAAGAATATAAAATAATATGAAATAAAAATATAAAATATAAATTAAAAATACAAATTAATAAAAAATAAAATTTAAATATAAATAAATATAAATAATAAATATATTAAATATAATAAATATAAAGTAAATTAATAAACAACGTTTATTTTCATAATAAATATGAAAATAAATTGTATGTATTTTTATATAAATATATGTATGTGATATGATACAAATATCATATATAATATTACCGCAGCATAAACATAATTCATATACAGCGTAAAATTAGACTAATTTCGCGCAAAATTCTTTGATAAACTCGCAAAAAATTTTTTTTATTAAAAATAAATTTGGTTAAAAAATCAAAAACCTTCTCTTTTGCGCTTCTTTAATTTTCTCGGTGTTAAATATCCTTATTAATATTACCGTATGCGAAATATGCCGGAAGGGCAAAGAGTCGCTTGGTGCAAAAAGCCGTCAGTTTTCATTTTTTCCGCTGGCGCAACATTAATGTAATACCGCTTCTCAACGTCTGGTCGACGCTTTTCAAAGGCGACCGTAGCAACCGTAAGGGAATTTTGTTGCGAGATAAAAAGCGAAAAATAACGGCCACTGTCGCGCTAAATAAGCTTGATCGCTCTGCCCCAACGTGTGGCTTTAAAGTTTTGTCCAGCTGAACTCCAACCACCCCGATCGACTTTCGATAACGATGGGGGATAACAAAGCGAAATCTCGATCGATTATAGTGATCGGGGTCACTTAACGAGAGTTTCATCTATGTGATAATGAACGTTAGAAAAAAAGTGAAGCGAATCTCTACTTAATTAAGAATGGAATGGACCAAGAACCCACCCGTTAAACATTTTGTGTGTATCGTGCGATATAAAATTTTTTTTTTCAATAAAAATCGAATACTCGACACGTAAAATATTGAAGAGGGCACGTCAAAAATGCAAAATAGCATCTCGGTGTTGCGAGATATAAATTCTCGATGGAATTTCAGATAAACGTTGCAAATAACAATAACTATTCTAGAAACGCACGAGCATGAAAACTATAAATTCGCTCGTTACATTGCGTTACTATCAAAATAATAATAATTGTTTATCATTTTCCAGTTTGCCTCGCGGATTTACTCGGTGATTTTCCATTCCGCAGCATTGGACGATGCCATTATTATTATTATTATCATTATTATTGTTGTTATTATTACAACTACAATAGTATCTATAAGCGTATCGTTAAATGCCACCTAATTCTATATCGCTACCCGATGAATATCAATTGCGTCATCGCAATTGATGTTGAATTATGAATTTTGAAATCAAATTTTGCGCGAACGAATATTATGATCGCAAATATGTAACTGGTGTCGGGAAATTTCGGCCCGATTTCTTCCCACGCTTTTCGTTTCTCCGCTTTTTTTATCACCTAGGATGTTGTGTTTTCCAGGCATTATTGTTACCGTTGATTGTGTAGTTTCGGATGAAAGGGATGCTACGCGTTTCCTATATTTCCTATATTTCCATGTCTATATATAATGAGTGTTCGCGTCTGTTCCGCACGCGGCCTGTCCGCTATTGTTCCGCAGTTTTCGCGATTAAAGTTTAAATTGCTCGCGACTGAACAGCGATGGATGGGCTTGATGGAAATGGAACGTTTGTGATTATACACGCGGAGGGTTCAAGTCAAATATTTGATGGGCATCGTAACTTTTGGCCGAATTCGCCGTGCGGTTGCAAAACGAAGATCGCTTCATGTTACACTCGTCCCTCCCCCTCCCCTTTCCCTCCGTTGCATGTTGCAAATTACTGTTCAACAAAATTGGAACTCTAACATGGAAATGTACTGTGGAGCTGGAATAATAACTCGACGCGATATTTCTGGAGAATTTCGGATTCGTACCTTATCATTTGCATCAAGAGAGTTTAATATAAAAAAATAAAATGTACATTACATATTATTATGTTAAAAAAAATAATTAAATATCTTCAGCGCGAAACATTCGGCGTATTTTTGTTAATTAATTTTTTAAAATCATATATAATTACTTATTTGTCGATATATTTTAGAGCCTCCCCTTAAATTTCTTTTTTATTAAGAAAAAATAATATATTGCATTCTTACAAATCTACTTTTCCCTTTTTTTAAATCGATATATGTTGGGATTCAATATCTTCTTCCGCAATTCGAATTTCGTTGAACAACAGTGCGCGTTGCACAATATTAAGCAAGGATAATTCGAACGATTCAGAATGAATCGATAGCTTTCCTAGAAACTAACTGAGAACCACCCTTCAACCCCACCGGGATCGATTCGTTCTCGTTAGCGCGTCAGTCAAGCAACGACGTCGATTATAATGGGGTATCGGTTTAAAGACACCGGACTAAGGCACATCGAACTTTCATTAAACTTACGCGTCGACGGGGAAACGCGGGATACAATTGCGTAAAGTCGTCGAAAAAGGAAAATTTGATGTAAACCGGTACTCTCTTTCCCTCCCCCCCCTCTCTCACTCTCTCTCTCTCTCTCTCTCTTCCAATATTTCTGCTTCCCTATAAAGCAGTAAATTACAAGTCGCTCTAGATATTTATGTAGCGTATGCTATAATTTTGACTTTGTTTAGACATTGTTATTCAAGTAATGCCGGGAATGGATTTACAAGAAATATTACAGTCTTTTCCATGAATTACAGAGATTCACGATTTTCGCGCTCTTGAAATATAATATTCAAACAGATAAAAATGCTTAACATTCTGACGTTTTATCCGAGTTATAATTTTTTGGATAATTTAAAAATATATATAATCGCGCTTTTAATGATTATCTAATCGAGTTGTCAATTTGTATAAGGTATTTTACTTTTTGACATTTGACGCGTTTCGCTTTTTCCAAAATTATAATTTTGCAGTATTCAGATGCAGAGTGACTCTCAATGCATAGGTTGCTTTGATCCATTAGTATATTGAATTCAGGCAAGATGTTTTTTGAAATATATCATTCAAATATCGAACGATATTTTTCAAGTGCTAGAGATACGTCATAAACATCGATCCGGTTCAAGATCTCTCTTTCCTTCTATTTTTATTTATATGTCCTTCTCTTTCTCAATCTCGGACTCAATCGAAAGTCTGCTGATGAACAATCTGTGCAGCTCGTTTTTATCTGTTGTTAAATTGTCATGAGACATCATCAATGAGAACGCCAATATAACTCTCAGTCCGGCTTATCTGAAGCGATGGTTTCTTAAATACACATATATATATATATATATATATATATATATATATATATATATAAACGCGATTTTAAAACATACTTAAAGGCATATCTGTGTATCAGATCTTCTGAATCGGTAACAATCAGGAAATAATAAAACACGAAAATCATTTATAGGGATAAAAGATTATAAATTACTTCTCTTTTTTTGAATAAATTTAAACTTTTTTAAGGATTCACAACAATTAACTTGAAAAATACAATAATCTATACCAAACTTTCTCTTTACTCTCTGGGAAATATTCCTAATTGATGTGCCAATCATTCAATCAATTGATGTGCTAATCACCTTAGATGTTTAATCACTTAGATGTTTAATCACCTTAGGTATTACCAGCAACGACTTATTTGTGCAGCAAAAAATAGGCTCGAAATCTTTGTAGTCTCCAACTGAGAGATCATTTCTCTACGATCTACATAATCATACTCAACACCAGGTTTCGCTTATGCAGATGCAAATGCAAAGCTTAAACATGATTGCACACATAGATATATAATAATAATTATTTAACATAACATAAAAATTAATTAAAAACATAGTGTATGGCAAATAAACGCTAATTATCCAATTTGATTTTTTTCGAAAATCTAAGACAAATCGTCAAAATAATGAAATTTACGCACGAATAATCGAAATGAATTTTGCAAAATTTTTAAACTACTCAACATTTAAGATATATAAACTCAAAATCAAAAGGATTAAATATACATAAACGAGCGTTTTTCAATTCTGGAAATTAATATTTATACAATTAACGAATTCCACTTGTTTTTCTTCTGGCAGGGTTCACGATAATCCACTCGGATAAATTAACGGCGAGTCCAAACCTTCTGGCTTCAACCCCATTTGATACCTAGGCATTTGGAATCTTACTCTCTATGCTCGGGCAATATCGTGGATCGATATCTCCTTCGTAACGTGTAAGTTACAGTGCATATGTTCAGATATGTTGGTACTTATTTCTCAGGCGGTAATCACACATAATCATTTATAAACGAAAACGACATCGGAGAATCATTCGGCAGATATTTTGATATTTTGGCAGATACACTTGATAAAGTCAATGCTATCTTTCTCCAATCTTGGCAGAGTCCCTAATAATGTGTAACCTAATTAATATATCATTATAATTAAAAGTTGCAATGTTATAATAACTTTAATGAATAAATGAATATGAATATATAAATTTAACATAAATTAGAGCACAAAATAAAAAAATATGTTTATTTATTTATTGGATTGTATGTTATCAATTAATAAAAAAAATATATACTGTGTGCATAAAATATAACTCTCTTTTACCAGTTTTTAATCTTCCTATCTGAAATCCAAGTCAAGTATGTGCCAAATACTGATACTAGGCTCATCATTTAATCTACCTGCAGGTTACTTCTCCTATTCAATATTTATTTAATCTCTTTAAAAAGTTTCTGTAGGTGATAACTACTGCATCCTCAAATATTTTTGTTCCATCTCCTACAAAATGGTATAATATTTCTGAATAATATATAAAATTAATACTAATAATAAAAATATGTACATTTTTAAATTTATATTATACTTTTGAAAAAATAGGTAGATGTTAAACTCAATATGTTAAACTCAATCTTAAATAAATGCAATAAAATAAAATTATTTTAAAATTAAATGTAGTTGAAATACTATATTAGTTAAAATACTTTTATTCTTTATGTTGTGTCTTTCCTTCTAGGAAGCTCTCCATTTTATTTTATTATAAAGTGGAACGTACTGAGAATTATTCCACAGCAGGATAGAAGATTAACGACAGAAAATATTATTGGCTAAAATTAAATCTTCCATGGAGGATTAATAAATAAGCCAAGCATATTGAAAAATTCTGTCTGATGATGTTTCTTGTATAATGTTCTATCGATTTGAGTTCTGAGATTTCACACCGTCATTTCTTTGCACTTATTCGGAATTTTGTATATATAGTCCTAGAATCTTGTATCGCTGAAATAACACATATTCAACAACATATTCCATCTAAAGCATCTACCTCTCATCAAATGGCCGTTTTCTATTCTATTGAAAGACGGATTACACAACATTTTTTCAATAAATATATTCAAATTCAAATATGCTTAATATACTGAAAGATGGAAAATGTATTTAAGTGGATCGTCGTATTTGACCACGTGTCATATTTCTCTCCATTTTTTACACGATATCTGCACTAAATTCATGCAACTTTTATAGGCGACTTGTAGAATTTTTGTATCTCTTTATAATAAAAAACACCTTCTAAACTAACCAAAATAAATTATTATTCAATAAAAAACGAGAAATGATGCCTCATCCCGTGATGATACTCGCACAGTATCTCGTACTTGTTTCTTACTACAGTAGGAGATATATTTGCGTCAACTTCGTTTCATGAAAGACTCGGAATAAAATGAGGACACATGTTACTTAACTTCACTTTATCTTACATTGCCAAGCTACATATTTACACGACGGGCGCATGCGACTTGTGTCGTATGCTGTAACAAATTACAAGACCGATGTTAAACATATATTACACAACATATATTACGTGTAACAAGTTACATCATATTAGTTACGAGGCTTCTCATTTATCACTTATATCGAATTCCAGTCGCACATAAACATGCAATATTCCGTTGACAGATCATCAGCTGTTTGAGTAAGAGAGGTTGGGGGAAGGTTTGGAATGCGAGCTCCTTCGGCTTCTTCCGGGTAAATTCGGTTCGATTATGTACTCGTGATTGGTGTTCCAAGTCGCGCCAAAATTATTGGATGGCTATGTATCTTATATGCTATGCGCACATGTGATGGACGACCTGACGTCACGATCGATATGTCAGGTGTTTTGATTACCACTTTCGCCTTTTAACTTTGGAATACACTTGACATCTGTTTGTTCCGCTCTGTTTGCTGTCTTTTTTTCTGCATTCCCGACTTTAAAACAAATTTTTATTTATATTTGCTATCAGGAATTTTTTTTCTTTCTTGTTCTGTTGAAACAATATTATTATTATTTTTTTTATCCTCCGTTTCAACAAATTTTAGGTGACATTTTATGTGTTGAATTATAACATTGCAAAGAATTGAAAAATTTTTACTGTGTTATAAACATTATTAATAACACATATATGATATGGTAAAATGTAATTATTAATGTATTTTAGAAATATATAAAAATCATTTTTTATTGATGACAGAAATAATTTCAATGATAAAATGGTATATAAAAGTTATCATCACATTACGCACAATTACATATGTAAATTAAAATTACATGATACTTAAAATGACCCTTATACCCAAAATTGAAAGAAAGTATATAAATATATATATAAAAATTTTTTCTGAAATTTTATTAAAAAATCAGTTAATTATCATCAGTGTTAATGTTTAAAATGTTAATATTATTAATATTTAACATCATTAATAATTTTTGAAATATAAATCATGCAAATCAATTAAACCATGTTTTTCTTACAAATGAAATTTTAAAGGACCAAATGAATTATTATTTGTTCCTCAATTTGAAATGTCTTGATAGAAGTCTTTAATAGAATTTTAGTTGAAAGTTGAATTACCAAGCCGACAATAAGTCGTGAAACAATAAGTCGTGGAGTTTGAGAAGTTTAGTCTTTCAGTGACTTGTCCTCGCTAAAGAGAAAATGATTCCAAGTTTTACGTAAAGCAACGTAATAAATCCAATTTCTTTCGCCAATTACGAGATATGTGTACAAGCTTTCTTTCTTATACGTTGTTTAAAAATTATTTTGTTGAATATTGATATGTCCCGTGATAATCGTATCACCTCTTGTGTATAAGTGGAGCATGTTATATTGAATAGAAAAGTCCTGTTTGCTATTTTCGATGGTTATTATCAGATCACTTTGCATATAAGTATATTAATATAAATATATATACATTTATTACATTTATTACATTTATATACATTTATTTTATATATATATATATATATATATATATATAAAATAAATGTATTATATAACATATGATGGTATATTTAATTATATATTTAAATATATTAAATATATTAAATATATATATTTAATTTATATTATATTATATAATATATATATGCTATATCATTCATATATTATATAGTATTATATAGTACTATTCATATATGTATATTACATTGTGTGTGTGTGTGTGTGTAATAGAATTTTAGTTCGAAATTGAATTACTTAACAATGAGTCGTGAAGTTTGTGAAGTTTGTAATCTTTCAGTTATCTGTTTTTGCTAAAGAAAAAATGATCCCAAGTTTTATATAAAGCAACGTAACATATCCAATTCTTTCCTCCAATTACGGGGTATATTAACAAGCTTTTTTTCTTATGCAACATTATTTAAAAACTGCTTTATTCAAATTATAATTTAAATTATAAAATATTTGTTTTATTCAATATTAACATATACAAGTGTCCAATAATAATCTTATCACCTCTCGTGTATAGGTGGAACGTGTTAAATTGAATAGAAAATTCCTGTGCCATTTTCCGATTTTTGATAGTTATTACGGGACACCTTATACATATATACATACATACATATAGTATATACGTAATCGAATATATATATAATTATGTACATAATTGTTTCATAAAATACTATTGTCGTCATAAAATGCTATTGATGATAGTCGATTAGAAAATCTTATTAACGTTTAATTATTTGATTGGACACGCAGGTACAAATGACTCATACATCACTTTCAGATCCATTGTTTGCTGCGGGAACAGTAAGAGCGCATTAGCGGCTTGACTGCTAGATGGCTTATCACTGTCGAGATTTTCCCTGTTAAAAGCTCTCGCGAAATTGTCCTCCTCATTCCATTTTAAAGTCGCCCATGCCGCTCTAGGACGCGAATGCAAGATATACCGATCGTGTATCTGCAATATGATTTATAACAACATTATAACAATACGTACATATCTCCTTTCATTTCAAATTTCGAATCTTACACGAGCTGGAATTTTGCAAGGCATCCCTATGTGGTGCAACTTGTTTAAAATAGGTAAGAGAAACAGATGCGCGGAAACGGAAGCAGACACCGGATTTTTTGGTAGACATACAAGATACTTCAGTTTGTCGTTAAACATGCATGTTGCGAACGTTGTCGACTTTCCCGGTTTCAAAAATACGTTTCCTAAAAAAATATATGTATACAGGATGTGCCGAAATTCGAGGGTAATAAAATTGCAGCTTGAAAGTTTGAAAAATTAAATTTGATATTATTCATTCCAAAAAATAGTTTTTGAATCATAAAGATAAATTTAATGCTAAATTGTCATTTATATTTGTGAGTTTAAATTTTTATATCTTAAAAATTGCTACTTGTGTGGAACTGATAAATATTTTAATAATTTATTTATTTATATTTATTTATTTTAAACTTTCATACTCTAATTTTATTACTATTAAAAATTGTTGAGACACTTTTTATGTATAAAATTCTATATATCCCAAAGAGCTATGTCTTTTTATATTTTTTGTTACCGCAGTGTGTATTCAGAAATAAAAGTACCAAAATGTATAGTGGCATCAAAGTCATTCTTTAAAATGAACTTCAATAGATCATTATCGTTCGAGCAGCCTATTGTCACGAGTACGACCACTTGCTTTAAAGCGTTTTTGATTTTCATCTTTATAGGTAGTATACTGCGAAAATGTCAATTATTAATTTTTTATTTTGTTACATTAATCATAAAATAAAAATATTAATCATTTGTACATTAAAGCAAATATAAAAAGAATGGCAAGAAATACGTAATAAATATCGATGTACTCACTCATCAGTCACAATTCCGAAATCCACTATCGAATTAAAACCTTGATCTTTTAATAGTGCGATTAGGCTTATTCTGTTACTATCGTAAACATATCCCGATCTCAAAGGCTCTGTAGGTTCCTCTAATAAATCTCCAATTGACAATATACCTATGGAAACAAGTTTAAGGACTCGAACTTCTTTACGACCCGTAGCCGCCAATAATCCTAATTCCGCTGGACCAATACGTGTAAATGGGTATATAATTAGTTTCCCTTTCCGTATATCGCTACCGATATCTCTTCAAAATATACAAAAAGCGTTCAGGTGAAAAGAAAAACAATATTTAAAAAGATAATATTAAAAAAATATTTAAGAGATAATATTAAAAAAATAATAATAAATATAAGAAATTTGAAAAGATAGTATTTTCAAAAGAATACATATGTAGAAAAAAATATTGAATTTTTTTCGTACTTAATATTCTGCTCGAATTCTGGTTTAATTTTTATCAGAATTAAATTGTCCGCGTAATCATTTATTATCATTACATCCTTAATTGGTACAACCGCTGTTGCTTCTGGAATCAGATACAGAAATAATAGTTAATTCTTTACTGCAAATAGAGAGAAGCGTTAATTTGTAATTAAGGTAGTTTGAATTAAATTTCACCGTCAGGAACACGCGCTCCGCTCTTCACATATATGCATGTCCCAGGTATGAGAGACACTGGATCGGACTGCAAAAATTTTTGTTCAACTCTAGCTCGCTGCTGTATATTTTGTATAACTTTTAACATCACTTACTGTAGTTCTGCTCACTATTATCCTTCTACCTTCACCATCACTTGCCAATACTGCGTATCCATGTTTAGTGGCACATCTAAATGCTGGCACATCGTAATCGGAATATACATGGTCGGCCAATATTCTGCCATAAGCATAATTTGTCCTTATAAAATCACATAATGGTTCGTGAATATCGTACTTTACATTTTGTTGTATTTTCAACAATGCATCTTCTACAGCAGTCATGGGATACTGTTCACAAAACATTATGTCTTTCAGTTTCTGTGAAGAACTTAATTGTATATGCAACCTAGCATAATATTTCTTTTATTGTCTTTAATGAGTCAACAAATAGTGAAGAGATTTAAACAAATAGTGAAGAGATTTAAAATTTCATTTATAATTTCATAAAATTTCTTATTATGTTTAATATGGAAAATAATTTACCTTCTTCATTGATATCAGGCAATGATAGTGGTTTGACAAAGCAATCGCGATCATTAATTGTAAAAAAATTTAATTATACATAATCTCATAAAAATTTTCTTATCATTTCTAATATAGGAAATATTAAAAATTGTCTACCTCAGTTTTAAATGTCTCAGACGAAAATGATTTCGCGCCAGCAGTGACTTCACTCGCAACATGCATCTGTGAAGGGATGTAATTATAATTATAAAATTGTTTATATGCAGTTTAATTATAATTATAAGATTTGTATACATATATGATTTCATACAATCTTGTATAAAATTTCTTTCTTTCTCTCGTTTGAAGTTTCTAATATAAAAATATTTTATCTGTTCTGCAGACAAATCTATAGGAGATGTCTCGTAAAGTTTGGCGATTTGATCTAATTTTATCTAAAAAAATTTTAAATAATTAAAACTTCATAAAATCTCTTATTCCCTCTTGTTTGTTATTTCTAGAAAATAATTTTTCTGTAAATTTATCGAAATAAGATTACTATAACGTTTTGCTTTATTCTCGTTTTCCATCTATAAAATGATCAAATTGTATGTAAACACAAGTGTATATATACAATTTTAAAATCTTTTGTTGCTTTATTATATCTGATATAGAAAATACCTTACCATTTCCATCAATTTGCCAGGAAAAAGAAAAAATCGGCGTTTCTTTTTATTCATGTCGTTTCCCTAAAAAAAGATTTAATTGCATATATGATTTCATAAAATCTTTTTCTCTCTCTTTCCTTCTGTCATTTATTGTTTTCGATATGAAAGATACTTTACTTTCGTTGTAGATGGAGGTAGAAGAGAAACAAATTCATGCATGTCATCCGACTTAGCATCTTCCTATAAAGAGATATAATTGCATGTTTAATCGCTTTTCTCATGTACAATCTTTCCCTCTCTTATTACTTCATTTTAATATATAAATCTTACCTCCTCTGATTCTTCATGGTCTTTGATTTTATCTTCCTCTACCTGTAAAAATATTTAATTGCATATACAAAATTATTATATTGTTTCTAAAACAAAAAGAAATCTTACCTGATATGTATTATATGAAGAAGATGTAGTAGCTTCATTTTTCTCTTCATTTTTCTCACGTGTTAATCGTATTATATATTTACCATGTATTATTTTTACAATTACATCAAGACATGTTATTGCTTCGTTTTTATTGAAGCCAAACAAATTAATGATTAGCGTTTTTTTTAGGATTCCACATATACTTCTGAGGAAATGCATTTAAATTGTTACATAATTTAAAAAATAAAAATATATAAAATATATAAAAATAAAATTTTACCGATGAAACTTGGGTTCTAATTTCGCTTGTACTTCCTTTAATATATATGCGTGTCTTTTCTTAATTTGTTTAGGGATCACTTTTTCAACCTTTTTTGTAATCTTATTCGTATATTTATTATATATATTCACAATCATATTCTTATATTTATTAGAAAAATATGGATAACCAATAATAAAAATAGTATCAATATTTTCATCGCTCCAAAAACGTATTATTTGTTGCTATAACATACAAATAAAATAAAATATAGTAAATTGAAACATTAACAACATAAAAAGAACATTTAAAATATCTAGTTACTATCATGTCAGAATCATTAAATTGTAGGAATGTTCCAGTTATTTCAAATTTTTGCGTCATTGTATTTTTAATATAATCTATCAAATCGCTCATCTCCTTATTATATGCATCTGTTACATCTCCCCATACATCATTTTCGGTATGTACTGCGTAATTATAATAAAATTAATAAAACTTTATATAATTTTATATAATTTTATTAATTTAGAAAATATATGATAAACAGTCTATAGATTAGATGTTTTTTTAAATTATAATTTGATTCAAATACTTGCATTAATTGTAGAAAGTAATTTTAATACATTAGAAAAGTAAAAAATATTGTTATGCTATATAAAATTATAATAACATTCATAGATATTGGATAAGATACATATGGTTACATTTAATCTTCCAGCGTACAAGTGAAAATATTTTATATGTAACGTATCTTTTCAAATAAGTTTCATGATGTTTATTAGCACATATTTTTTCTACATGCATATAATATATATTTCGCATGGAAAATTGTCATGTACATACCGACCAAAATTCTGCATTTTGTTATTGCCGTTTCACTCATCTTCTTAATATCTCTTTACGATGCTGGCTAATATGATCAGGATTTTTATCGTTTCGATCGTACATCTGCTTGTTCTCAACTACCAAACTCTGCGACTGACTTGACTTTGCTTAGCTATGAGAATAATATATCGATAGACTGTTTCGATAAGGAACTATTTACATTCTTTCTTCCAAGCGTTCTTAATACACACGTCTCACAAATAAAAGCAGAGATCACCTCGATTTTCGATTCCGAGTTTATATCACGAATATATATAATATTAAATCCGTCTGTCCTAGTCAGTTTTTATTAAATGCGACAATATAAGAAGAGAGAACGCGAATGCCATTAAATAATTCTTACCACTAATTATCAGCAAATATATTCATTAAATATTCATTAAATAATGGATTCGTTTCTCTTGGAAATATAAACTGCGTAACAAATTTTAAGAATGGAGAAATGTTAAAGTTTTAACGATGACATTGCAATGAATTATTTTTAAAATTGTGTGGATTTCGCGCGCAAGAAAAGAAAAGAAAAGCAAATTTTCTTTCTCGTCACTCTCATGTCTTTCTACCTTTTCATTTTGTTCGAAATATTTTCCCATTAGTGCTATCGCGAGAGATTATTCCAAACTTATCACTCTCACTCGTACGTTAATATATTATATATTCACATTCGATGTATGCATAACGTTTAATATAAAATAGCTGATTACGTCACGACAGCCATGTTTGATTCGCCTAAAATGCAAGGAATCTCGGAATCGGACCACAGTGTTGTACCTGCGTCCAAAGTCGAGACATCCAGTGCTCTTGGCATTTGTTGAGTGCGTTGTGCGCGGTTATTTATAATGTCGAAACGCTTGTGATAATTATTCACGCGATTACACGATGGAACATCGTAAATATCGAAAAAACTCGATCGATGTGATCATGTATCATGATAGTCATCGTTATTTGTGAGACGACATTATGGTAACAAGAATCACTTTTCACTCATCGTGTTCGATTACGATTTTAAGTAGTTTTAATAAATATAACTAATAAATATCACTAGATAAAGTGTAGCATCAGGAGTGAATCGAGGAAAGAATCGGGCGCCTCTCATATTATGCATGTACGATCAAGTTAATCTTCATTTAATCGAAATATCTCTTTTTCAATTCGCTTTTAAAATCGAAATATCACAAGAGCGCGCGCGCACAAGACAGCGTCATCTGTCGGCGGGAGGCGCAACCGTCCGAGCTGCCGCGCGGCGCTACGAGATGGCGCGCGACTCGCGGCCGCCTGCTCTCCTCCCGGCGGCGTGACGTCCAGTCAGTCAGTAGCAGCTGACCGATAGGAGCGTTCGGAGTTCCTTCCGCAGCGCTCGCGTCCGTGCGTGACCGCGTACGCTCGTGCGTCTCACAGTGCCTTGTCGCGTCGCGTCGCGAGTGATCCGAGGAATAAATCGACGCTGTGGAGGATGAAGGAATTCGGAGCATCCTCGCAGCTTCCTGACTGATTGCGAAACGGTGAAAGGCTGCGCGGGACGAACCAAGACGTCGTCGACGACGAGTCACGAGTGTCACGAAATTGCCACGGTCAACGCAACACCGGGTGAGTAGCGATCGTTGTTTCTGCTTCAAACCCAAGAGAGAGTTTTAGCGAGTATCTTGAGAAATGGTTGACGACAAAAATTCTGGTGACAAGTTTCGCGCTTATTTCCTGAATAGGATTGTCCTATTTATACGCGTCCGCGGGATTTATCACGACGTGCGATTGTTGTTGTTTGACATGTGTGCGTGCGACATGCGTGCGTCGCGCACGCGAAACTCGACGTTCTCACGACTCGGGGTGACTGACACCTGATGCGTCGATGACCATGCCGTGAATAGAAACGCGGAATCGCCGTCTATCGAATCGCTGATATACATTTCTCGAGAAGTTTTTCGCGTAAGATTTAAGCGTCGTTTGTTTCGTTTCGTAAACAGAAAAATCGGCCCTCGTTGACATAACGAGACTCGCGAAAATTGTCGCGTTACATCACGCGACGAATTCGCTTTTCTTCAAACGGGAAAAGGATTCGAAATTTAGAGCGAGCGTCAGATGACGTGGTGTCCTTGCGCGAAGATCGATTCGCACAATTTTCTGAAAATGTAGCCGGTCAAAAAAACAATACATACTCGATTAATAAGAATTTCAATGTGTACGATAGCATATTTGTATTTTAAATCTCGAGTGTTTTTCTTTCGATATAGCGCTGGAAGTCCCGACGCGAATAGATTTTAAATTATGAGGTATATCTTGGGAATGTAACACGTAAAACACGACTTATTAGTAACGGTAACCGTAAGATCTTGCATGAAGTTTCAAAATAAATTACATGAGAGAAAGAGCGAGCAAATATACTTCTATGTTTAATTATAATATTCACATGTGTGAATTGATTATTGAAATATTAATTTATATCAAATTGATTAAATAATATTATTTATAAATTTGATTAAAAATATATATATTTCTTAACACTACATAAAAATATATATAAATATGTATTTCTGAACGCATATAAATTGATCAATTTCGCGGCAAAATATTTTTTTAATGAAAACAAGAATACAAATATACTGTTTTTTTTTTAAACATTAATTCTCGATATCTTCAAATCTGAGCTTGATATTAATGTTTCTATTTAAATTTGCTTCAAGTTAAACACTAAGAGATTAATATTTCATGGTTTATTTTCGTATCTCTAAATTTTATTTTATAAAAATTTTTCTACTCGTTTCTATTTTATTAAAAGTTGATTTTAAATTTTACATAGAATAATATTTGCTCATGGCTTGTCTCATTGAGAGTTTGTCTATTTTGTCACAATATATTCGCATTGGCGTTTGCGATATTGATTTTTATTACGCGAGAGGCAAACGCACCGCAGAAACAGCTAGTAAAGAATCATAGAAATTAAAATTATCTGAGTTTAATAGCTTTATTTATTTAATTCATAAAATTTCTTATCAATCAGAATAGATTTTACTTTAATTAAGACGTGCTAGAAACCTGATAAAATATACATTAAAATATAAATGATCATAAATGTAGTTGCGAACTAAACTTGATATATAGCTGAATTATTAAATATAAACGAAACTTTATTATTCATCTAAATGGACTTTACTTTCACAAAGTTTGTCTTCAATATTTAATTACAACTACATTTAATTTAAATTGTTAATGTTAATATTAATATTATACGATTGTGTGTGTGTGTGTGTGTGTGTGTGTGTATGAGTATGATATAAATATTCTTCTAAATTTTCCCTCTCAAAAAATAGGTCGTAAATTCATTTAAAATTCTACAATATTAAAATTATATAAATGGGAGAATTTTCTAGCATACTTTGTGTAAACGAAATTGAATTAATATAATAGAAAATTCTAGGTATTTCACGATATGACTAATTCCCGGTGAGGAAATAAAGCTATTTTCATTATAATTATGTTAATATTTTTATAATTATATTAACATTTTGTAACATTAATTAATTAATTTGTTACATATATTTCAGATGCATATAGGTATTGTGTAGAGCAGGACATACATATTTTAACGTACTATTATGCAGTGCCGTGCTCGATTGCATTACAAATAAAATATTTGCGTACGCTCCATTTGTTAATTCCCTGTTGATGTATCGTCGATAACTAATTTAGTTAATGATTAATTAATTTCAAAAGCTAGGATTTAAATTTTATTTCGGCGGATAATAATTTGCAATATCGCTTACCACAGAATTAATCTTTAAATGGAAATAATATATACACAATTATTTGAATAAAGAGACATGTAATTTTCGAGAAAAAAATTTTACATTTTAATTCTTTTAGATACATAATACAAAAATATATTCCTATTATTTTATCATATAACAATATATGTATATAAATAAACGGATATATATTTTATTTACAATTCAAATAAATTATTACGAATTTTTATACAAGATTGATACTAGAAAAATGCGAGTTAAGACTAGATCGCAAAATTTCGCAACCATGCTTAATCACACGTGTTCATTAATTCATCTTATTAGACACTTGTCGGAAATAAAGAGATCCTGTCTTGAGAGAAGGTTTAGTTGAAGATGCGCATACATCTCTCTTTATCTCTCTCACGCAACAAAAGTACATTTATATCTTGCAAATTATTCTCAGGACGCCGCGAAATTAACCAAGCTTCTCGTAACTAACATAATATCGTATGAAAGACGCGCTGAAGCTTGAAAACGACGCGCAAAATAAATATCACGGTACCGCCAGGGTAAGTCAATATCATAAACGTTATACGAGCTAGCGAGCACAAACAATAGTGCGAAAACCGAAGGCGAAAAGAGGAGAGGAGCGAAATAATCCAAACGGAAAATCGCCGAGTCATTTTCCGCAAGCTTTACCGGAAATTATCGTTTACTTTTTCATCGCGCCCGGTACATCCGCTATTAAAAAAGAAGCACTATTATACAAATATCCCATGTCATTACGGCTAATCTGAAGTTGCTCCTTATCGGAATAGCCGCAGTTTTATGCGAAACGAGCCACGTTTTTTTCTCGCTCGATGGTGTTGAGTTGCATATATGATTTTACATCGACATAACATTTTCATTTAATTTCCGGAAAACGCAAGATGCACGTAATTGAAAGAGAGAATTCATTAACGTTCCCCTCGCGTTTTTTTTAGACGATAATTGGCCGCAGAATTCAAGATAGAGATCTACTCATTTTTACGTGCCGCGCATTTCGATATGAATTCTGATTCTTTTCTCAAGTTTCTACAGTAAATAAAGTTGTTTCGAATATTACAGACCGTCTAAAAGGAATTCCGAAAGGGATTTTCCTAATGATTTGTACGACACGGCGATTGTTCCTAATGACTTGCACGACGTGTCGCAAAGTTTGTAATTTTCGTCGACGGCTTCTCTTTCATTCGCGTTTCGCGATAAGAATAATTAACTACTTTACGCGTATCGCATCCCGAGTAAGCTTATCGTGGTCGTGGAAATTATTTCTTATTCTCCGCAGCAGCGCTTTATTACGTTACGGTCTTATAAGCCTTTGATAAAACTATACGGTACATGTTTACAACCATGTGTGCATAATCGTTTAAAAAGTCTCGTTACTCGTTCAAATTTACTTGGACAGGTAATTCAATTCGGTGTAATATCCGCCTTAAATTAGAACTCTTTCATTCGATAATGTCAGACTGTTGATATATGAGCATGATAAATAACGAGAATAAATCACGAGAATGTATTATTAGCTGTGTATAATTTAATCGCGAAATCGGGAAATGTATAAAATGTGGTGTTGAAGCGAAATCCATTTACGTCTCTCGAATAATTTGCCGGTGTCGGAACTTGAAGAATTTGTAATCTGAAAATTGAATTGTAACGATGTGGGATGTGTTATCCTGTCGCTGGAGTAATTATATATTATCCAAAATGAAATGTACTGTGTATGTTACTGGAATAAAAGGCAAATTTGCGTCTCAAATAACGCGTGAAACTCATTTTGCGATCG
This sequence comes from Camponotus floridanus, assembly GCF_003227725.1. Classification (NCBI taxonomy): domain Eukaryota; kingdom Metazoa; phylum Arthropoda; class Insecta; order Hymenoptera; family Formicidae; genus Camponotus; species Camponotus floridanus. The sequence continues at coordinate 622,793 of NW_020229868.1, forward strand.
ATAATCTTTAAAATCAAATTCAGGACAGAAAAAGAATTATATTTATATTAATTATGATTTTTTTCCGTAGCTATATTTAAAATATAAAAAATATTTGAAAAGAAAAAAAATATGTTTCTGTCATAAAATAAATATCAGGATATTCATATCCAAAAATTAAAATTGGCAAATAATTGGAAAATAGAATTTTATCGCGAATCGTCGAAAGCAAATTTTTACACAAATGTTTGAATATTTAAAATTTTTTTCTAACGTACACATTAGAATTATTATCGAAAGGTATCTATAACAACGCATAAAGCTCGTTTTCAGCGATTGATTTTTGCGGTCAAATTCGAAATAGAAAAATATTGTATTTATATTGATTATAACTTTTCTATTGTGTGCGCTATATATGAAATATGAAAAGCATTTGAGGAGAAAGTAAATATGTCTCTGTCGTAAAATACATATCAGGATATCATATTCATTAAAAATTGTGACAAATAAATTGAAAATATAACAATAAAATTTTATCGCGAATCGTAAATTGTCTAAAGCGAATTTTTAAACAAATATTCGAATATATTTCTTAAAACGCATTCATTAGTCACTATCGAAGGATATTCGCATTACGCACATCGCGTAATTATCTCGGCGGATCCTTGACGGTGACGAGTGGTACGTTATCCTTGGTCGTTTGAATAATCGTCGCGAATATTCTAAGGTAATATCCGGACGAGGTTAAATCCGGGCAATCTCTCGCCATTTTGAATCGTTAACGCGTATAGACGCGAAAATCCAACAGTGTCCTTGTTTCCGCTGTTTGAACACGGCGAAACCTGCCCATAAATCAAGGCGTCGCGTCGACGTGGATGGTCGCGCTGGATGGAAGCGACCACGTTGCCTCTCTGTGAACCGGCGATACGGGGATACGATCCTGCACTCGATACATGGATTCACCCCCGACGCGTCGGGAGAACCTCCCCGCGCGTCAAGGATCAGGGGTTGTCGAGTAACTTGTTGCGGACGTTTGCGCGTCTCTTGTACCCGATCGTTGACGGATCGAACGTTATGCTACGCCAGGGAAATAGCGGTTACTCGCGTTAATGATTCCCGCCTGTCTAGATCTTACCTGTGAAAGGAACATAACGGGGAGAGCTGATGAGTTTCCGGTTATCCAGACATAATGAAACGCATTATGTGAGCGTAAGCTGACGGATAATAATGATATACCTGTTATCGATTATCAGAATTTTTGCAAAAATACACACATACACATAATTATACATACACGAGAGGTATAATAGGATACGAAAGATATAAGTGTAAGAAGCTGCCATTTTAAAAATTTAATTTAATAAAATAAGGTATCTATTCCCTAGAAAAGCTGCAATTGTTAGGAAGTCTGGGGATTTCTTTAAAAAAAAATCTCTGACAATTTTGCTCTTATAATGTAAACAATTGGCAAGCCAAGTAAATTATACATTTAAAATATATTATATACATATATTTACAAATTGAATATCTTAACAAGATATTAAAGTGTTCCTATTGTAATATTGTATTGTTTTTTATTGTAATTTTTAGTGATAAAATGTGAAAATTTTATGCAAGTAAGAAATATTTATCTTGCGAAAGTTATTTAGCTTTTTTAAATTTAATAAAATTAAACATTTAATTAGACAAATTTATTATTTATTATAAATTAAACAAATTTAACACTTGAAAGTTAAATGACTTTATATTTTTCATTCGTACAAATGAGAAACGTAAGGGAACCACATATATAATAAAAAAACTTATTTTAGAAAATTGCACCCAAAAATCTTTAAAATATTATCTGGAATTTTTTTCGAACAAAAATATCTGAAAGATGCGGATTAAAGTTTAGACATCTCGATTAAAAAATAATTTTGTTTTAATTGATCCAAATATACATTCATTGCTTCGGGAGCTTCGCTTTAGCGAAAAGAGGTGTATTTCGATGATATTATGTTATCAGCGTAAATATGCGTTCGCGGTTTCCGCGTGAATTAATCTCTCTCGATTAAAGATCGATTGAACGATTCGTTAAAACGCAGCGATGCGTGGATTCATAGCCAGGGAAGAGAATGTCGAACCGCACAAGCACCACCGGCTTTGTAAACCCCAAATCCTGTATGTTTCGCGTATATTTCGCCAACGATCATTCACGCTAGTTCTGTTTCCGATAGTTAAACTTCCTCTCTCTCTCTCTCTCTCTCCCTCTCTCGCTAGCTGCCTTACGCACATGACGTAAATCACGGGGCGCAATCTCGGTATCTTGTAATTTATGAGGTAAATGACCTCTGCCCCGTCACTCGCTGGGTTGGTGTAGGAGGGTATATGGGGTGATTTGGAAAGAGGATCGCGAACTTGAAAGCTTTAGTACAATCGACTAAGTAAGACGGAACGCGCGTCTTTAGTAATTACGTTTTGTCATGTGAAACTAATGCTTGAAATACGGACGATTTCTTGCATTATCTCGATGACAGATGTTTCTACATTATCTTTTTTTTTCGCGATTTTTGATTCTTTTCTCTTCTCGCGAATAAGTCCGTAATCCTTTGTAATTCATGGCTGTTTCGTAATAATTTGTTCGCGCCACATTTAAGTATTTATGGCACTTTTTCCCATTTCACATTTCAATAGGATTACGTAGAATATGCTGACAAAATTGGATTCGCGTTTTAGAAACACTCAGTATTATTAAATAAAAAAAGTTAGGGAAAAGTGTAAATGGCGCATAAAAACGTTTTCCGGATCCACGCTTGTCCCAGAATAGAGCTACACGAGATGTGAAAATAGATTAATCTTTCGAGCTAATCGAGTTTCGACACTTCTGTCGGGGGAAAAACCGCGTTAGTTTTCGACAATGAATAGCGTTCCCGCATAAACTGGAAATTCGTTGTAAATGGTGAATCAACGATGTAAAATCGACGAGCTAAATTAATTTCGATAAAATGATTAAATTCGAAATATACCTTTTTATTCGTTCCGCCAAATTTAATTAATTCACAGTCAAAATTAATTTTTCCCTCGACTTTTCAATGAAAGAGCCAACGTTGTGGACACTCGGCAAAACGACGTGATAATTTGACAAGAGGCGGCTTCGCGATCGATTTTCCACGCTGAAAATTCTTGAAAACGTGCTGATGGTCGTTATGCTCGTTAAATGAATCGTCAATCAGCTGATGGCGTCTCTATTTAATAGATAGCACGCGTTAAATATACCGGTCGGAGAGGCTCGTGAAATATTCAGCGCGAGAGAAATCGTAACATATTTATTTTTGAACTCCGCGTCTTCCGGATTACCGTGGAAAATCTTTCTTCTGCCCACGCTATAATTTCACGCTTGAAAGGTGGAAGCAGACGTAAGTCGAGAAATATCCGTACAATATAAAATTTTTTTCAACATTCTATTACTTTGTATACATGTTTACAATTAAAATTTTCCGTGCGAATTTATTTTGTTATTTTTCTTTTATTTTTGATTCAAAAGAGAGAGTATTCGCAATCCCTCACAGGCTTTTCTCTTTCGAAAGATATCTCTGTAACTCACGAATTAAAATGAAAAACGTGTATTTTAAATTAATCGATGTAAATTTTAAATCATTAGTAATTGGAAATGGTGAAATTAATTTTAAGAGAAGAAGAATTAATAATAATAATAATAATAATAATAATAATAATAATAATAATGATATATATGTAAATTTAAAATATAAATTTATGAGTAAATTTTAGTTTTTATATGTAAGCTTTACTTTAAGTGATTTTTAATTCAACTTTTAATTACTTCAAGATATTTTATGTTGAATATTAAAAAGTTATGAGGAAAAAAAAGGTCTTCTATTAAAGTTTCGCTTAGAAAAACTTCATTTTAACTCCACTTAAATTCTTCTCTTTTTTTAAAATTTCGTAAAGATTTTATGGACGTTATTTTAAATAGTTTTAATTATTTGTGAAAAGATATAATTTATTTATAAACAAAATTGTTTTGCTATTTTTTTTGGAACACAGATATATCATATTTTAAACGTTGTTTTAACGTTATTAATTTCTTTAAATATTACATTTCCTTCTTTTTTAAACGTTATGTTTACACAATCTCGGAATTTGGCTCGTTTGGAATAAATACGTGAAGAGCTTGCTTTATATAATCTGCAAAGTTTATATTTGTAGTGTGATTGCAGCGGTGCAAAAATGTCAAAACCGATAATTTTGCATTTATTTCCTTTTCCTAAAGGCATAACTTAATATTCGACTGACGCGATCACGGTTGTTAATCTAGCCAGGTAGATACGCATCGACTCTTAAAGGGAGCATTAGGGATATAGCACATGGAAGCAGCGAGGCAGACACGAAATGCAATAACCTGTAACTGCATTCCCGTTACTTAATTCAATTACGTGTACAAGATGCGCGTGCCGCGAATTGCGTATCGAAACCAGTTTGCACTGACGTAGTTTCCACTTCACTAATTTCCGTTCGAAAGTGTTCATGGTCACACGAGTGTAATGTTGTTTGTCCCTTACTTATGACAGTGGCGTTATTTTACGCAATGGTATTCCCACTCAAAAAACGAATTCGTCAAATATAATATAATTCGTCCTCTTTGACAACGAATTGAATCCATAAGAATCTCACATAAGACAAATGTTTTTTAACTTTTTAACCATTTTTTTCATTCATAGACTTAAATAAATATTTTGTTTTAATAATTTTCATTCATAGACGTACATAAATATTTTGTTTTAATAAACTTGTTGACTAAGTTTGTGGCGCTTTTATTTTTTTTCTATTCAGTAAAGGAAAATATTTTTTGGCAAAACAAATATATTGATGAAACTTCTTGTATTTACTATCAAATTGAAATTTTTTTTCGACGTAGAAATAAAAATAACCGGCCTTAATCCTGATGAAAAAAAGCAATCAAGATGAAAGCAATGATGTGTGAAAAATCGCGCAAATCCTGTTTGTAATAGTTTACATAATTATGTCGTCAAATCGAATGGATAAATACATTCTCTTGGCGACTGGTTGCGAGGAAAACGGATTTTCAACGATTTATATTCGAGAAAAATTTATAAAGCTGACATTTCTTTTTCAACGAAAAATTATTTGTTTACGTTTTTCGTCAAATTATTGTGCTAGATTCGCGAATAATGAGCTCGTAAATGATCCGTGCATACATAAAATATACACGCTATTCTCTTTTACGTTTCACCCGATACGCTGATAGGTGATGTTATCGGAGAATTATTTTTAGAGCACTTTCAGCATTTTTGCCCGGTGTCGTAGAAAACGCCATGCAAGGTTAATGTGAAAGATATCAAGGTGTAATATGAGAGGCAGATGCGGAATTTTCTTTCTCGCGCGAGTAAGATAGACGGCATCGTATATATTCGTCGAAGCAAGTCTCTTAAACGTTAATGTTATGCAAACGCGAGATACGACGAGGGGCAGGGAGGTGGGTTTCGCTCCGTTTCACAGTCTTGCATCGCAGAGTGTCGGATTAAAGATAAGACGCAAGAAGTATCGCACTCGTTCGTTACCGTTACGATGGTAATGAAATGAAAACATCAATGAGAGCTCCCGGAGAAAAGCGAGTCGCTCTTAATACAGGTGCTTGAATTACCTGGAGGAAACGAGGAGCTATACGTATATCACGTATGAATAAGAACGACGTGTGTAATATATCACGTATGAATAAGAAAAAATTACTAGTTTTATTTTTCTGATTAATTAAAATTGCCAGCCAAGTGATAGAAGGAGGGTAGAATCTTCGATGTTTCTGCACCTTTGAAAATGTCGAGGCATTTTTTCGACATTTTATATTCGCCCAGTCAGCATCGCTTCACGCCGTGCTGCGAAAAACTGATTTATCTACCTTGTCTCTCCGGAGACACGTGAAGAGAATAAATAAATGTCTGAATTAACTTGTGTCTCGCGAGATTTGCCAGTGTTGCGGAGCATTTTTGAATTTCACGACACGAAAGTATTTCACTTTCGGTACATTTTGGACGGGAAAAATATACTTACTTGCATACCTGTACTTGCATAGCTGCAAAATAGAGAGATGCGTATTGTTACAAATATTTCGAGTGTCCTTAAATATTTCAGTAAATATTTCACTGCCACATGTTGCAGGATGCGCAAACAAAAGCACGTAGAGCATGATAAATTAATGCCTCTTCAAGTTTTAACATCCAATACAAATGTATGAATATTAACTCTTGTGAATGAATTATTATTACGAATGAGAAAGACATTATTGAGATTTCAAACTATAATAAATCATTAAATGATGATATGTTTGTTGTTGTAATATTAATTAATTAATTAAATAATTAATTAAATAATTAATTATTTAATTAATATTATTAAATAATATTATTAATATTATTATATAAATTAATATTATATAAATTAATATTATTAAATAATTAATATATTTTATTAAATAATTTATTTATTTATATATTATTATAATATTATATAAATTAATATTATTAAATAATTAATTAAATAATTAATTATTTAATTAATGTAAATTAAATTTGTGATAAAATTTATTATTATAATTTATGTATTTTGATATAAAATACTTTATAATGAAAATTATAATCAAACTATATGTACACATTTTAATTAATTTTTAGAGAAATATTCTCTTCAGAAAATATTTTTTATTTAAAAGATGCTTTATTCACGAATGCAGATGAGAATATTCGGATATTATTAAGAGAGTAATTCGAGACAAATGTGTATCAAGATTTGAACAGACGTGCAAGTATTTTATATCCGCGACAGCAAAATATTTTGCGTACACATTCGATTGACCTGATTAAAATTTCACTGTGAATTTTCGGTGATTCGTGCACAGATTTTCGCGATTGCGCACGTCAAGCTGTAATCCACTCTTCGTGTATACGTTGTTTGCGTGTTTGCGCTCCTTTGTTTTAAGATATATATTTACTCGTATGGCACAGCCTTACATCGGGGCTTAAATTAATGCCTCCATATATTGTGTCCTTTGCAGATTAGCATGCACACGAGATAATTCGTAAAGCGGCTTGTTCGAAATGGAACGCCTTCAATCTGGGTTACGAAAGATGGAGATTTCGTGATGTTTTACGAAACATGAAACTAGAAACACGAGAAACAAATGAAACGACAGAAAATGTTTGTAAAATCATATAAATGTTAAACTCCAGAATTTGGATCCGGAAAAAAATTTAGAAAATTCCTTCGCACAAAAGCACATCTTTATAATTTGAAATAGAGCTCGTTATTTACGAGAAAATTACGAGAGCACATTTTACGACTGGTTAATTACGAGAAAATTACGAGAGAACATTTTACGACTGGTAATTCACTTCTCCGGGTGAAACAAGGGATTGTCACGTTTAGAGAGCGCGATTTCTCGGAAAAAAGTCGCACCCAGGATTTCACGAGCGACTCGAGTAAAGGGGCGAGACACGCGAAAAGGGACGACGCGGGACTTGCTAACTGCATTCAATTAACAGTTTAGTTAGCGTATCGCACTAGTTTGTGAGTTCCGATCGAATTTCTCGCGACTGACGCCAAGTTTCCGTTTTTGCGGCACGAAAATTGGCACCATTTGCCATGTCGGGCTACAGGCTCGATCGTGGACAAAAAGTGAGATAATTGGATTCTATTCGGAGGATCATGCATCGCGTCGCGTTTCGCGGGAGGGAGGAGAAAATTTCGAATTACATCGCGTCGAGATAGATATCGAGATTACGGCAAATCTCGTTTCTCGGATAATGCCCTCGTGATAATGCTGTTAGGTGTGGCAGCACTCTTGGCACGTTCTACAGCACTCATTATGTCGACCGAGAAGGCGAGAGAGAGAGAGGCAAATAAAGTCTTTGACCTTAAACTCGAACCCGAATGCGTGATGTAATGCTCGATCATTAACCTGCTCTTGCACGGTTCCACTATCCACCCACCGCACTCGCTTATTTGTTTGTCGCGTTCGATCACGCGAAACCAGGGAGATTGTTGGAGCGAGTCTGTTTTTATTGCGACTCGATCGACGAGAGCCACATTCCGTGTCTTGGATCCTACCTCGTTCTATTTCTGTCTCGAATAAAATGAACCGCGTGTTTCTCTGCAATTTGCATTCTCTATCAAATCTTCCTCCATATTTTATTCTATCAATAATATATTTTTCTAAATATTTTCACATGATTTCGCGACACTCTGTTATTTCTAAATAATGTATACTGATGATATCTGTATAGAAATATTTTTATTAGATCCTGTAATTTTTTAAATAAAATTTTAATGAATATTAATGAATGATCTCGTAAGTAGCTTCAATGCGTTTTAATATTTTTCAATATTCATTTTTCTCGCGTATAATCTCTAATTTAATTTTTTTCAAATTTTTGAAATTTTTTTTACGAAAAAAATTGGTTCTATTCGATTAATGTTATTGGAATTTTTATCTTTTCATAAGTAATTTAAATACATGAGTCTTCAGTATTCATTTTTTCCATACGCGAATATAATTTCTTTCAAGAGTAAAATTTTTTACGTAAAAAGTTGCTGTTCAATCCAGGTTATGTTAAAATTTCCAATCTTTTTATAAATGATTTATAAAAATTACATTTCTCTCTCTCTTTCTCTTTCTTTTCACGAATTTACCGTGTGTCGAAAAGCGGCAACGTTTCGTCAAAAGCGTACTTGTATAAAAGAGTCACGTCGTTTTTGACGTGACATATAATATATGATTATTGGAAAACGGTTTTTTTTCTGTTTTTTTTATGAGAACCATCCATAAAACTGAGACTTTCGGAATCCGTCATTTTGTATGTAACGAGAGTCGGGAAGCATCCGTTCCAAGCAGTTTCTGGAATCCTTTGGACGATTCCTTCAGAAAGTCTGATTCGAAGGTAGAATATCTGGGGCAAATTTCACGAATCGAAAGAAACTCTCGCCGATTCTTCCTCCACTCTGTCGCGTCTAGTGTGGATCATGCGAATTTTCGGATAAGTCGTCGTCGTGGTTCGAAACGATAATGATATCGGTCGAACCACATCCCGAGGAAGGTCGTCGGGTCCGGTTGGATCATCGCCAGATCGTTTCCTGGTCTCGCTAACCGCGGATATTCCGCGCGATGCCTGGCAAATATTAGACAAAGGACGTTATCCTTCCCGTACCAGCTGACCCTCTTGCCAGTCTGATTTTCGTCAAATATAGGGATGTAATGAACCATCCTCGTGGTATTAACCCTCCAGGGTGCTATGTCGTGGCGAACTCTACACAGCGCTTTGGGACTATTCTCTAAATGCTCGAGAAGCGGTATCTAATTATAGTTGGCGAACTAAATTTGCGGGGAATTTTAACGCAACTTCTCGAGCAATATGAATGAATTGTTATAATGAAGACACCTTGATCAAGATTGAAACAAGGTAGTTAAACAGGAATTGAATAATTGGTCCACTTAATCATTTATAACATTAAAAAAAAATATTGCAAAAATATTATAAATATAATATTATATAATATGATGTAAATATTTTTAATATTAAATTTATATAATATATTATTTATGAATTTATATAAGATTGCATTATAATATTTATAATAATATAAGAAACATTATATTATTATAAATATTTATTATATTGCAATGTGCGCTTTTTTTTAAATATATACAAATATATTCCGAAATATATACAAAAGTTTTTCGAGTTGTACATCATTGATGCTTCTCAGCGATTCAACTTGAAGTAGAATTTACGAGCGACATATTAAAAATCGATGTTTCAGTATGAAGATATTTAATATTAGACTCATTATAGAGTAGCAGTGGGGGAAACTTCCGCTAAGGATGCTAAAATTATCAAGATTTTTTCTGTCGTCATCGATGAACAGCAAAGTAAATCAAAGGCTATCGACGAGTAAACCGCAGTAGGCAGAATTCGACAAGAGATTATCTCTGTCGCTGTCCCTTCTTTCTCTCTTTCTGTCTCTATCTCTTTCACCTAGATATCTGCGCGTCTGTGTATTATTGCTCGTGTACTTTACGATCTCACTTCTCTCTCCCATAACAGACACGAGTACACGACTCGGCGAGATTACAGAGACGTCTCACGACGTTTGCGGGGCAATTTGCGATACAATGATTGCGAGCTTCCGTGGCTGCAAACGAGACGACACCCGCCCTCGGGGTGCCGCCCCAAGTTGAGCGTGTCGACTGGAAGAGGTACTTATTGTTACTCAAAATAACTGTCTCTTCAGATACGAGAGAGTCCATCAACCCTCCCTTTCATTCTCGAATCTCTCGAATCAGTTGTACAGAAAAATAAAAAAAATTTAAATTCTCAGGGATTTATTTTTTACGAAACTTTAAGATCCAGGGAATTCAAGAAAAAATCATTTCTCGGTCATTCGATGTACTCGCAGAGCATCATGTTGGTGTAAAGTTTGATCGTTTACCTTCGTAACACGTTGTATAATTATTACCGTGGCGCGTTAATAAGTCTTCTTCTCTTTCAAATTACCCCAATGAGAAAGAGAGAGGAAGAGAGAGGAAGAGGAGGAGCCTTTCCGCTTTCTATCTGCAAGAGGCAAGTGCGCGGCTTTCTCGAGTAACCTGCGAGCATTAAACGTAATTACTATTACGAGTCGCTACGAAATACCCGATCTCGCTGGAGCGGCGAAGGGGAGGAAGAGGAGAGGGCGGGGAGGAGGATGCTGATGCCACTGGGAAGGCGGTTTTCGGTCCGGGACAGTTTTGTCGCGCGCGTTTCGCGGTTTTTACGGCGTGCCGTGTGTCGGCTTTGCCCCGACAAGAGAACGTCGGTCCTGCTAACGATAGTTAACGAGCTCGAATGAACGATCTGCGCTACGCGCCCAAGAGACATCTTCCTCTTCCCTTCTCCTCCCCATCTCATCCCTCTTTCTCTCCCTCTTCGCTAAATTCACCTGTCAGCGCACGGTTTATGATGTCGCGCGTCCCGCAAATTTCATCCGGCACCGCCGGAAATAATCCGCGTAATCTAGCGAGAGACGCGCCCACGTCCCGTTCCGTATCATCATTTTTCGCGAGGAGAGAATTAAAAGCTCCATCGATAATTTATTCCTCGGAAATTTGTGCCCGTTCTAGCTGTTTGAAATAGAAGAGGTAACTTTTTTATTTCAATTTTTTTAGACAGTTTGGAATGAATAGATATTGCTTATGAGTATCTGTTGTTTTTGAAGAAGTCTTCCAGAATTCAATTTTTTACAAAATTTAAATAGAGATATTTTATTTATAAATTAGAAGAAAATAATAATATCGCGCGAAAGGCATCTTTCCCCTTTCTTCTTCTATAATTTTATATTAAATTCACCTGTCAGTGACGCATGGTTTACGTTCGATGTCACGCGTCCTGCAAGTTGTGTTCATGTTGCCGGAAATAATCCGCGTAATCGAGCGGCACGCAAGGTTTTGCAACGTGTCATTTCTCGCGAAGAAAGAAATAAAAATTCTGTCGATAATTTGTTCCTTGGAAATTTGCATTTATTCCAGTTATTCGTAGTGAAAGAAATTACTTTTTTATTTGAATTTTTATTGGATTTGAAATGTGAATAGACATAACTTATAAAGGTATCTACTGTTTGAAAAGATCCAGAATTCTCCATTTTTTTTACAAAGTTTAAATAGACATTTTGCTTATGAACTACACAGAAAGAAAGGACATTCTTGTTTTGAAAATATATTTAGTTTTAACATAGAAATCTTGAAATGAGATTATATTGCGTTAATTAAAAAAAAATATAATTGCTCACTTGAAGCCATTTTATATAGTTCAATGAAGAAAAATATATTCTTCTGATTTAAGATTTAATTTTCTTGAATAGAAAAGAAACAATGTTAGACAGAAAGTGACATTTTTAAATCAAAGATTATAATTTTCTTAAAGTAGAATTAAATAATTATATATTTTTGGGATGACAATTACAATATTAAAATAGGACTATAATATTGTTGAAATTTAAAATTATTAAATTCTTCTAAGAAGATTATAAATTGTTGCGTATATACGAAACAATGAACGCGTTAGTTTAAGTATATAAGTTTTGATTTGACACTAATTTTTTTTCTGTGTAGAATAAAATAATAAAACTGTATATATTTTACAGATATAATTTATAAGATATTTTGCGCGAGAAAAGTACACTTCACTCACACACGCAGATGTAAGAAGTACATTTCACAAAGTATACATCTTATGCGCCCTGGAGGGAAGATGCATAAAATATATATGTCAAAAATATGTGCGAATTACGACTATGTTACGTTAATTACGTAATCGTGCGCCGCATTTCCATTCATATTTTACTTACGATTCTCTCGTTCACGCTGCGTGTGTTCCTACCAGAGTTTCCTCGACATTACGATGAAGAATCGCCTCGTGTCGCCGGTTTCTTTAGCGTCACAGGGAAGATGGATTTTTTCTCACCGACGACGGAAGCTCGTTTCGCAGAGAAAGGCACAAGACGTGAGACAGCGAGGAGCATTCTTCGTAAGACGAAGTTGAGGAAGTCGAGAACGGACCCAGAGAAAAAGTATCGTCGAGAAAATAGAAATAAAAAATAGAGAGAGATAGAGAGAAAAACACAAGAGACGAGAGAAATGCAGCAACACCTTGTTATTGCTCGAGGAAGCGAAATATCATCGGAGAAAGCAGAGTGGTATCGGACGAAGGGAACTGGAACAAAGGAATCACGCGAATTGGAGATCGATCCTGTCATTATTATCTTACGCGAACGTGTAACGATTGCGCTCTGCTGCACATGAGAAATTGCATCACGGAGGGAATTCCATCCGTCGGAATTTCATCTTCGTTCAGGGAACGAATCAATAGAGACGGACAACGACAAAGTTGAGCGGAACAAAACGGATTCGATAAAATTATCTGGATTGTTTTGTCATTTCGATCTTCGATTTGTTGTTTTCTGCGCAGAATCGCTTTTCCGATTTTGCTAAATTTTATTTCTTTTGGGAAAAATGAGAGAGAAAGAAGAGGAGGACTTGGAAAATTGATGGTTCGCTCACGAGTTCATGGATCTGATATCTGTTAAATTACACAAGTTTGTTAGCGTGTTTAACTGCGCAAAGTTACATTAATTTTGCGCTTCAAGTCGTTTGTAACTCCTAATGTTTCTGGAATGGAGGGTATCTTTCGGAAATGAGCGCGACATATTTCTTTTTTCGAGAGGAAATGGAAAGCATTCTTGTATGGAAAAGAAATTTAAATAACGAAAATAATAAATAAATTCTCTGTCGTGCGACTTGAAAATATACGGGAAACCTCATCTCGAATTTTTCAATAAACATTTGATGTACATTCGATATAAAGTCTCCTCGAAAGATCGACGCGACGTCTTGCGAAGGAAGTCGAGACGAAAGTTCGGGTGGAATTCTCGCGAGTCGGGAAATGGCTAAAGTGGCTAATTGGAATCCCGATGTCGATAGTATTAGAGGTTCAGCTCGCTGTTAAATGCAGTAAATTCCGCGAGCGGGTGCGCTTCTCGATGGGCGACTCCCACGATATCCGAGTTCTCGTTCTCGTTCAACCACGGGGTCGTTTTTCTCATCCTCTCCCCCCAGCTTCTCCCCCCGGACCGCGTCGCGATTCTCCTCCACCTTTCGCTCCCTTGGCGCACAGTTCGCAACACTTCCTCTTTCGTCCGCTCGTTTCTCACCTTTCATTTTTTTCCCCCCTCTTTCCGCCTCCCCCATCGAGCCTTTTTTCTCTCACCCTCATCCGCTAAACTCAACTTCCCCGGCCGGATCGATAAGTAATGACGAGGCGCCTGATCGAGGCGGAGTTACTTCCGGTTAATGTCTCTCGTCTGGGCGATACATTTCGTGAGGCTTCGTTACCTTTGAAACGTTCGGGTTTCTCCCCCCTCATCGATATCGTATAAATGCAACTTTGTAGTAAAATAGTGAAATATGAAAACTTTACATCTTGGAATATTAGTCTGTAAAATGGACTCTTTACACCAGCGTAGTATTCACTCCAATATTTATTTTGTACACGTTAGTAGCCTGTCTGTGATCGAAATATCTTACCCCTTGATACTTTATCATTTTGACAAAAATGATAAAATGAATTAATCGAATATATTGAAATGCATGGATCTCGTTTCGCTCGACGAAAATAAAATCTTTATGAATTTTCGAAACGTTCATCGGACGTTGCATTGAATAAATTCAATTTTTATGTATAACGGCATTTCGTATTTCGATCGGATTCATCGATCGTCAATCGTGAAACGTAATAACGGAAACATTCGTTCGAACAGATGCATCATAATGAAGCTGGAGATCAACTGTCATTGACTTATGACCTCTGGTCTCTTGCGGGCTAGATTTTTAGCGAAATCCATTTTTATTTCTCGATATTTATTTACAGGATCGGATAAAAATATTTACGGTATCTAATTCGAATTGTATATTTTTCGAAAAAAGCTGTAAATTTCACGAAGCATTTGCAACGATATACGTGTGCTCCATTTTCACCGCGTTATTTTCGAGCGATCGACTTCTCTGGAGCCGATTTTTACTCCAAGGAAAATATTAAACGCGAGAAGAGAAATTTCAGATTTTTTCAATTTTTAATTTACACGACCAATATTTCCTCGATAAGAAAAACCGATTACGTATCGCTCGAAGGATAACACGATAAGCTATACAATCCGTACATTCTCGGCGCATTTATCCCACGTTGGGTTACATCGGTCACTCAAGGATGCTACGGAGACTGTCATTAGACTAATTAAACTCGCTCGGCGATGGTCGTCGATTTGTGAGGAGGTGCGACGATCGTTACATCGGGAACAGGAATAGTGTTCTGTCGGTCGGACCGGCGATATAACGAGGTTAATTAGTCCGACGAACGGACGTAGAGAGAAAGCTCCGATCCCGAAATCCTTCCATTAACGTCGTCAGCTGCATGCGCCATTACTGTCCTACGGTCATCGCATAACTCGAATCCTCCGGTTGTCCTATCCCCGCGTCCTTCGCAGAGTCATATCGTTAATTCGCCGATTAGCTTACTCTGTTGTCAAAATGTCCGATCGATTCACGGCGAAACATCCGAGACGGCGCGCTGTCATTCGGCAAAACGTACAGGGTGTTTCGGAACTTCGGATCCTTATACTAGTTAAAAAATTACGCATTCTTGATTTATTTTGTGCCGAGAATAATTGTCGATTTTTGGGCAGGTATCTTCTGTGATTTTTCCTCATATAAACGAAATACAGAGAATATCAAAACGCAAACTTAAAAATAAATATTAATACACACACGAGACGAATCGATATTTAAAATGCAAAATGAAAAATTTCTTTTCCACTGCATGTTTCACGATTAAAATGAATAAGAAATGAAACAAATATTACGAATCGCGAATTAAAGTCAATTGTCGTGTCACAGGTGATCAACTAAAACGTCGTTGATCAACCGTGATGAAGCGTACTTGTGCCTTAAGTTTAAACGACCCGGTGGAGGCTGTAAATCCAGAGGGAAAGCTCGAGGGTGAATGTTTTACAATTACGACTATCGCGAAATTGTGCACACAAACACCCACACACACGTACACACTATATCTCGACACAACTCTGCTCGATAATTTCAAGTTGTCAAGTACCACGTACGCGATGTCGCGTGTATGCAATATAGTATCGCGTAGCTCTTTCTCCTTTTAATTACTCTCTTTTCGTTCGAAAATATTTCATGTAAAACGCGGCTCGGGAGCGTTGGTTTGCCGGAAAAAATGACATCGCCAGAGTTTTACCGCACCCTTTTCCGCCGCGACAAAAAAGAATACACATACACACACACGTATACATGTATGCAGGGCGTGCCAATCCACGCTCGTTATAATTTTTCTTTTTCCCTCCCCTTTTTCACCAACTACGCGTTCTTCCTTGGCCGTTTCGCGTCGGCGAGAAATTTCGAAACATTCCACTTAAAAGTGATATCCAGCCAGTGTGTTGTAGCCGCGGGAAATATCCTTGTCATTTTTTTCCCTATCCCCGTCTACGAACTTATCCTGCATGACGGCGGGACAAGTCGAGACGGAAATCGGAAATTAGAAATCGATTTCCTCGCGAGTCTTATTAAAATCCCATAAAATTGCGTTTGTCGTCGATAGTTTACGTAAAAAGCGCGTGAAATATTCGAGAGAAAATTGCTCGAACAATATAAATATTAGCGCTTCGATTAAAATAAATATGAAATTAATCGAGTAAATTGCATAATATGTAATTTAATATTGAGAGATATGTAAAATATCTCATAAAATATTTTATATACTCGTATTTTGTGATTAAAATATATTTTGATGTTTGTGGAAAAGGGAGAAAATATATATATTTTTTTATAAAATTTTTATATCACTCATTCAAAGCATAATATTTTTTTATTATTATATTATATATAGATATTTAATTCTGATAGAGTAAGTTGTAAAGAAATTTTTTATATGTTGCACGTACTTCCTTTGCGCTAGATTACATTGATGACATTTATTAGTGCATCAAAATGCAATCGCATCGAAATAGAATTCACTGTCGCATCGATACGTAACATTGATTTTTATTTGAATATAACTGCGTCTTTTCCATTTTGATGTAACATTTTTTTTCTCACGCTGGTGTAATATATTTTCATCAGCCGCAAAATGGCTGAAGATTCTGTTTCAACATACAAATTAAATGCACCGCGCAGTAACTGTCGGGGATGCCTTCCTTATTATCGCGCTAATTGCCTGCCCACGCGAATATAAATGCACGCTCGTGATAATTCTATCAGCGTGCGTGAAACATCGTAGACACCGGTTACTATTATTAAACGCTTAAGGAAACGTCGATAGCTGTGAATGCTCGGATAACGCGAGACAATATTGAATTGTCGCGTTTAAATGATTCACACTTGTCGGCGTAGATCGATGAGCCTTTCTTTGACGAGTAAATTCAAGTTTACCGGAGAGTATTTTCGTAGTAAAATTATATTAATTATATTAAATTATATTAATTTATATAATTTATATTAATTTATTTTATTAATTTTTACGCTGGTGAAATAAACGACAACACAGGATTAAAATTCGTGAAGAAAACAATGGATCTAATCTTCCTCGATAAACGACACTTTGATCTTTTTATAATGATGGAAATAAAAGATTTGAGTTTTTTAATTAATTTTTAATATATATTAATTATGATAAAGAATTTTTTCGTGATAAATCTTGATAAATTTTATCGATATTATATTCAATTTGTGAAATCAAGTATGAATCATATGCACTTATGAGTTAATCTATAAACAATGTCAAGGATTTTAGATAGGAATCCAAAGCGCGAGCACGTGTCACATTCGATTTAGATCAACGCTCGATCATTTTAGATTGCAAAATCATTGAAGTACATTGACTTTAAATTGCTCGTTATCGCGCATAATCGTTTCTTAGTCTGGTTCAATCCATATCGATTAAAGCGAGAAAATTGCACGAAGGCGACTATAAGAAACAATTAATTTTTGTTAAATAACAATTACGTGATTATTTATTTATTAATATTTTTATTATTATTATTTATATATTATTATTTAATATATTAAATCTTGTTATCTTATGTAAAATGTATATCTCTCTCAATTGTAATCGCAGTTATATAAAGAATAATTTAAAATCGTAGGATAATGAGCGCCAATTTTTCCACTTTTCCTACGTCCTGAAATTTTGCTGTAACCGAAAAAAGTCGCGGAAATTCTACAACGAAGCTAAGGAGTACACTCTTGTAGAAAAAAAATCATATGACTTTAATGCGAAATGCGATGAACTCTCGATTATCGAAAAACGTTTAACTTTAAGAGCGTTCTACAAAACTGTGAGACTTTCGATATACAACGATTCTCGATAGATGGAATTTCAGCGAAAGAAGGAAGGAACGAGAGACACAGATCCTTTTGGAATTGGACTCTTCTGACGTTGAGCGATGCAATTGAATTTTCTTATCGCTCGACTCGCGATGCATTCGCCTTTAGCGAATAACGGGCGCTATTTTGGGCCGCGAGAATAGTTTTGCGGAAGTCTGAGATTTGAAGGAGGCAAGGGGAAGAAAAAGAACAGCGTCTTCAACAACTCCACTCGCGCTTGCACCCGAGAAGGAGCGAGGCAGAGGGAGGAAGTGGGTGGATTTTAAGCGAAATTGCTTTTGGTCTGGCCACCTCTTCGAATGTCGCCAACAGGATGGAGACGTTTCAGCCGCGTAACGAGATTGCAGCTACGTGTGTACGGAATACGGACGATACGTACAGTTATGCTCCATCCTTTGAGCGAAGCTTGCCGGATGTCGTAGCAGTTAAGATACTCTCTCGTGCGGGCGCGAGATTCACCGGAAGTGCGCACATGCGCCCCAAATGAGACGCATGACGAACGAGTGGATGCTCGCCGAAAATGCAGCGCGTGAAGGAAATGCGAGCGCGTTGCTGGTGGCTTTAAATTTTGCTAGTTTAACCCAAGCTTCTCTCTCGGGAGATGCGATTTATTAAAGGCTGCGCAGAAAAATGTACACTAATTTCACAGTATTTTAATATTTTTTTTTAAATACGAGGACGCTTTTTTTAGCAGTTTAAACAATTTAATTTAATTAAAACAATTCGTATGATTAAAAAATGAATTTATTGTTTAATAAAGTTAAAATGTATTTGATGCACATTAAGCAATTATAAGGTGAAACATGTATTTAAATATATTTGCCTATTAGTTACGGTTGAAGAAATTTCCTCTAAAATGCTTTGCGCGCAATAAATTAATTTAATAATAATAATGACATATATAAATATCTACCATTTATTTAAATTAATTAAAAAGATAAATAATTACGACTTGCATAGCATTCTCTAATAATGTAAAAATGTTCCCTAAAAAAATATAAAAATATAAAACGAGGAAAAGAAATTTGACATTAATTTTAATTTTCGACGCTCAGCATTTAATCGTTAAACGAGATATAAGGAAATTAATCGATGGTGAATCTAGATCCAATTTACATGATAGCATTTTGAACGTCCCAATTGCAGGTCACGTCGCCTCTAAATGGCAATCTACGAAACACTTCTTATCATGGTAGAAAGACGCGACACGCTCGTGTCGCAGACGCACACACTTACACGATAACGTTATTCTTACAGTCGCAGTAAATTACATAGCTCCAGCACTCGCGGAATTCGGCGGGATGCCATCGTTCGTGTTCGTCTGTGTCTGGAACGAATAGAGCGAATAAAGTGCCGGACGTAATAACGTTTCGACGTGGCATACCTTCCCGTTGCCTCCTCTTCCCTTCCCCTTTTCTCTCACCCCCCCTTCCCCGTCCGACCCTATGCAATTTGCCCGCAAAAAGTCGACAAACGGAACCACGGACCAAATATCTGCAACATGGAAATGTAACGAGGAAAACGGGAGGAGAGAGTGACGTTAAACGGTGCGCCGGAAAATGTTTACATATATGTATATGTATATAGGCAATGTTTTCGATCTCGTTTGCGTGAAATTTGCGACATGCGAGTTCGAGAAACTTTCTGTGAAAAATAAACTTGGTGTCTCTAATCTCTAGTTTTTTGAAAAAATAACGAATAGGAATGCGGACCCCCTTTTCTCCTCCGAGCACCGTCAATCATATTTCTATATCCGCCGATGCGATACTCACCGCAAGGAATTAATTTGATTCGGGAAAAATCTGCAACTTTTTTTTTTTAATAAAAATAAGCGCACGATATTTTCAAATTGAATATTTCCGTGTGTTTGCACTCTACACGCATTAACAGTTATTATTAATAATACCGTATTCCGTGTCGCGAATTAATTTTCATCGATACTTGGAAATACCACACTCACATGGACAATATTCTGATAATTTAATCAATTTAATGCGCAGAATATCGAATTTCATTTGTAATTTAGATGAATGCACCGTCTCATCGCCGCTTTGCGTAATTGATGCGAAAAATGATAAATTTGGAAAAGATAAACGCGTAATTAATTATTGTTTTTTATAATTTTCACCTCTCTCATTTTATCAACGAAAGCGAAATGTTTCTTTCGAAAAAGGGTTCAAGGTATCTCTCTCGCCGCGTTATATCTTACTCGAACTCTCGACACTCATTTTCGCGTCCTCTCATCCATCATTGCCGTTCGACGTGAGGCGAATTATGTTTAAATACAATGTGTCGCTCTTGGAGGTGGGTTACGCTAACGCAGCCAATAACGGGGCGGGACGATAACAAAGCGAGACGAGCGTGTCGATATTTCGGAGCAGCGTTCCAGAGTATACGTCAGTTTACACTCGCCGATAATATATTGATAGATTGATATCCTTGCGCGCGACCCCGAATATCCGACGAAGCTCGAGGGTGGTCGTCGCACGCGGGTTTGATATCCGTATATTTTATGCACTATCGCGTGTGTACTCCATTTCATTCGTTTCCCGGACAGACCGAGCTGTCTCTGATCGATGAGAGGCGTGTCGTGTCCCGCGCTTTGCATCTTCACTCGCAGTCTTGCTCTAGATACGAGCAGCAGTTGCATACACGATCATCCCTTTTACTCTCTCGTATTGTTGTCTCTGTCTTCGTTTCTTTTCAGAAACTCTCGTACCATTCCGTAGTCTTTCAAGAACGTGTGCACGTTTATGTATTGTATATGTACTATTATATATTATATATGTGTGTATGAATATCATATAAAATCTCAGATGAGTTTTATATGTATTTTTTTTAATCCTACCTAAAATATTTAGTTTTAAAGCGTCTAATACATGTATTCATTTTACATTTTATTATTTTAAATAATTCTCTAGAATGCGTATATTTATATATCTTGTTATAATAATCCTGAATAATTCTATTTAAAAATACAGAGAGAAAGATGATGAAATTATGAAATTCAAATAACAATATCAGAAGCTGCACAGAAATTATATATGTATGACATTTGAAAAGAAAAAATATTTTTTCTTTATCTTGTATCGTTGTTCGTTTTATCAATAGCTGTTTAAAAATAGAAACCGTATATATTTATCATAAGAAATGTTAAAAATCGTACAAAGATAATACGTATGCATGAATGGAAAAGTAGATAGGAAGAAAAAACTGAAATGGACAGACGAGATTAAAAGTGAATAGGAATATGGTCATGTAATGACTGGGGATAGTAATTTGGGTTTTTTTAGCAATTTGTGTCGACTTAAGAAAAGTCCTTTTTTTCGGATCTAAGCTTAAGTACTCGAGATGTTCGAACGTCGCTAAAGTTCGTAAGACAGGGATCAGAGGTTGATTGCATGTGTTGAGGAGAACATGATGCCATGAGAGCACACAAGTTTGGAGACAAGTTGGGAACAAGCGAGAACAAGATGGATACGCGATGAGGTAACATAGTATGATCGATGAGACCCGCAAAAGAGTTCGAGGTACGTCGTGACGTAATAAAAAGGAGGGCTCATACCGACCTGTAAATAACAAATTAATAGTAGACGAGTGCGTTAATAGAACCGTCGACTAATTTATCACGACGGTTGGCAACGGAAATAAAAGAAAAAGACGAAGCGCGCGAATGAGAAGAGTGAAGAGGGTAGAAAGAAAGAGAGAATGGAACGAGAACTAACGAACGTGTAACTATGTCCCGAGAGAAACAAGGTGCGATTTTCGCTTCTATTGTAATTGTAGATCTCTCGATATCCGTTTCTCTTTCATTTTTTTTCGATAAATGACAATCTCGCGTAGACGTCTAGCTGCGTTAATTTAGACAGCAGTGCTTTCAAGTGTATTACGCGTCGATCGAAAGTTTGCGAAAATATATATTAATTGAGCCGATCATTTGAAAAAAGAGATCAATCATATATAAAGGAAATTTATTAAAATAAAAGGTATAAAAGGTATTTAGAGAAAAAATTACGAAAATTATTGTTAGTGTTAATATTAAAACAATATTAATACTAAAATTATTCTTAATATTACATATAAAACACCGTTTTAATATTAATAATATTAATAATATTAATAATATTCCATATTTTTATTTATTATAGTATTTTATATTGTTAGCAATAATTTTAATATTAAAAATATTATTAACAATAAGTAATAATATTAATAATAATATTAAATATATTTATAAAATTATATAAAATTAGTAATAATATTAATAGATTTTCGTGCAAATATAAAAAGTTTTACGAGGGAAAAAAATATCATAAAATAAACTTTCTCGCGCAATGTAACGTTTCGACCGATCCGGTAGCTTGAACTTTAGCAATCGGAAAAAGAAGTGCATTTATCGGAGAAACAACTGGGGGAGGATTTTTCAATTCCGCTTGCGCGTAACAATTGTGATAGTCTTTATCGCGGCGCTAAAGTTTGCGAAATTTCGATCGGAAGATCGCGATACACGAAAGTGGAATACGCGTTCTTTTTTCGCTCGATAAACTTGAGTCGAAACGCGTTTTCGGATTCTTCCCCCTTGTCGTTCCCGTGAAAACTCGACGAAAGTTTCTTCCCAAGCATCGCGTACCATTCCGTTCTCTCGGTGACCGAGTTCGCATTTAAATTTGCAGTTTGCCCCGAATCGGCGGAACTGATATCTACAATTGGGACAGGGATTACGCACCTAGAAAGGTGCGAAACCGAAGTATATAATCGAGGAATTTTGCATTTAATGATAAAATGTGAGGTATTTTACAAATAGAGTACCGAGAAATATTCTGGACATATAAAATGCTGTGGAAAAAAATGATGAATGCGTGGAAAAATCAAAAGTGAAAGATATTTTCTAGTTAATCTGTGATAAATTTCACTTGTATGAGGATTTCATGCAATGCGATTTTGTTTTCCAAAGAAAGTTAGAAATGAAAAATTACAACGATAGCTTCTTTTGATCTTTCTCTCAAACTCGTTGGGTTGAATAAATTAAAAATCTCCGAGATATTTTTTCTTAAGAGGAGAACCATCCTTAATGTCAGGCAAGAAATTTTTACGTTGCAAGTTTTCAGAGCGTAGAAAATATACCAAGCATTCTCATAGTAACCGGTTAATGTGGTGTAAAAAAATTTAATGACTTTATCGAGCAATGCGATGTATGCGCTACGGTTTCTGATCAAGATGATGAAGAATTTCGGGAATTGAGAAAAAAAGCAATATGAAAAAAAATTTCTGATTTCTTGGAGAGTAAAAAATTGGAAATCGAGATAATTTTATAATTATAAATGAAATGAATTTTATGTATCATGTTATAAAGAGTGTAAGCAATAAGATATTATAAATAATATATTATATAATATATTATATATTATAATATACTTTTATATAATAGTATATTATGATATATTTTTATTATACTATACTTTTAAATATCCCATAAATCTATATTTTTTTATATTAATATATAATATATTATATAATATATTATATATTAATATAAAAAAATATAGATTTATGGGATATTTAAAAGTAAGCTTTCTAGTTGATTAAAGTATCAGATGAAAGATTGCTTACTCGCGTAAGGAGACATTTTTTTGATCGATCAATTTCAAAACTCTTGGGAGTACTTTGGCCAAATTTCCACTTTTCTTAAGTTGTCGGCCATTTTTCACGTAGCAAACAAACTTGGCGCATCGCGCGTCACCTGTGTATTTTGATGTCACGCCAAACCGAATGATATTAATGGCAATTCGCAGCTCGCGGATAAGAGCTGCTTTTGATTAATCGAGACTATCCGCCGCGAGAACTTGCGTCGTGGGAAAAAGTTCAAGCTGATTTATCATTTTCTGTCGGACGGGAGCATTTCGCGATTTAAGGAACTAGAGATTTCTTTACCTTTCTATCTAGTAAATCGGATACACCGACATACGGGTGTCCCAAATCAAGTACTTCTTTAATCCGTGGATTTCTTAATCAATTTATTTTTTGATTGTCGAAGAGAAATATTGTGCAATGAAGCGTTTCATCGAAATTCATCTTTTTAAAAAATGAAGGCGTTTATTCACTTTTTAATTTTTTTAAAATTTGAATAAAGAAATTTATTTATTTTTCAAAAGAAACCAAACGATTTTACTCTCCAAAATTTTTTATCTACATTAACGATAAACAATATTACGATATTATCTATTGAATTCAGGAAATAAAAGATACAGATTTATGTTAATGCGATGAAGTGTGAAATGTGTTTGATTCTCGATGGCACGTATAAATCCTGCGGCAAACCAGTCGACTAAAGCTGCTTAAAGGATTTTCACACGCATAGATAATTGACGGACATTGTATTGGATCAGTTCGAAATAATAATGGCGGTCATCGCACAGTCCGCAAATGCATTAACAAGTATGATCTTGTCGGTTGGCCTTATACGGTCGGCGCGACTTTATAAGCCTCTTTTATTAAGAAGACAATTTCTTTTTTTTATGCAGGTGTCATATTTTGTATCGATATATTTTTAAAATCGTATCATTAATTTCGCCATCGCGTTTTTATTATTACGACATACATTCTCTCTCCCGATTCCTTCTTCTCTTCTCAAAAAAATTAAGTAACGTGCTTTTGTTATCTTTTTCATAAGGTATCGTAAAGTTGTTCTACAAAAGAATTTAATAGATTCAGAAGTTAAACGCCGCTTGATTAGCGATTCAACAAGATGCGACGTGAAATTCCGTCATTCTGCACGAAAGAGAAACAAAGTTTAGCTTGCAAATAAGTTCGGTAAGCCTGCTTGGTCCCCCTTACGCGATGTTACTGGAAAATTACTTCTTCCAACGAGATTTCATCCCTAACGTACTCTAAAGTACATCATTAAAATTTATCTAGAAACATGTGCTAATAATTCTGAATTTTCCGGTATTTTCTCATGTCTCTTCGCGACACTGTCCAAATTATTTAAATTGCTGCAAAAGAACAAAAAAAACTCTGTAGCAAAATTTCTTAAAAAAAACATACATTTCTTATTCAAAAGTTGGAGAACTTTTCGAAAGATATACGCTTCAGTTTTTATCATTGACATTATATTATTGAGTTCGCCGGGATTTAATGCCTTATGGCTCGAGGACTAAATTTTTCGTAAACTCCCGATACAAAATTGTGTCGTGCTACACGACACGATAATGCTTTCGGTCGATTCAATGATTCGCAAACAATGATATCGCTCCATCTACCGTAGCGTAAGCCAGCATCCGCTGGCGCGAATGTATTATGCATGAATCCGCGACCGGGGAAATGGCATCGTGAAAGGGTTGCTCTTTGCGCACGATGGATTACTTATATGAGCGCAAAATATATTCAAATAAAAATCTTTAAAAAAACGAGGACGAAAGCAATCCGGAATAAAAGAGGAATAAAAGAAAGAGAAAACAACAGCAAGAGAAAGAAAGCAAATAAAAAGAAAAAAGAATGCAAAAGAGGAAAAATGATTAAGTGGCGAAAACAAAAGAGCAAGTAAAGAAGGAAACGCAAAGAGGATACAGAATAACATGAGGAAATAATGAGAGACAAATGAGAGAGATTGAAGAGATACGAAGATTTTAACAATACCATTTTTCATGGCGATAAAAAGCAAAGAACAAGTAAAGCGCGTTGCAAGTTATAAGACGACGAACAACGCAGAAATTAATTTTTGATCGAGGAAAGAACCTCTCGATTCTCCGAATTGAATGGAGAATTTGTTACTGCGGAGACATCCAATGAACGTACAATTTAGCACAAGATGGAACGTTTTATCCCATATGAGCGCGAAATAAATTCAAATCAAGATATCTTTTTAAAAGCGGATCAAAGGCAATTTGACATCAAATAAAACAAAGTGGAATTACCGTGATTAATCGAATTTTTCTCATTCTCTCTTTCTCTCTTTAATTCTTTCTGTCTCTCTTATTCTTTTGAGCGGAAAAGCCTCCGGTAACGGCGAACGGTAATTTCCTGGAGTGAAAAATCAAAGCAATTAAGTTCCTTCCGCGGCGAGCTAAACACTTCTTGTTGTCCAGCATTGAACTTGCATTAGCGCGATTAGAAAAACCGAGGGAGCACAGAGGAAAGAGGAACAGGAGAACTTTCTTTCCGCTTTCGTTTGCTCCTCTCGTTATTTAACGCTCGCCTTAATCACTATAGTAGAAGATTTTTTTAACCGTGAACTCTAGACACACGGGACATGAGTCGAAATTGGTGTGTGTATTTTATAAATAAAATATTTAATGTCAATTAATTTTAGCGTAAAATTTCAGGACGCTAGTTTTTCAAATTAAAAATCAAATTGAATATTTTTTTTACGGGTTTTTCACGAGTTTGGAATTAAAATTCACGTATAAAAGAATTTATATATATTTAATATCTTTGGTAATTTAAAAGTATTAATGTATAAAAGCCTTGAATTTTTTACGCGCAAATTGCGAAATTGAGAAAGTTTAGCTATTGAAGGTTCCAACCTGAAAAGTCGAATTTTATAGTAGACGAAAAGATCAATAATTTCCATTTCAGTTGATTAAATTTTCAGCTTCTGTATTATCCTCATAATCCTATCATGGAAAATAGTTTTCAAAAGAAATTTTTTATCATACAATGGAAAAATTTCTCAATGAAACGCTCAACGAACAAGAACGAAAATCAAACAATGTGCTTTCGATAAAGAGAGATATTCTGTATAATAAGAGAAAAATAATGATGTAGGTGTTGCAATTTTGTTTTCTTTGGAAATTGTAGGATCCTGATCTCTTTTCTCTCCAATTGTTCTAGTCACGCGCGAAAAAATATGCCCGCTTCAACAGAGTCCAAGTAGACAAATGGATCTCGACGGGCAACAGTAAGAAGGAGAGGAGAAGAAAAAGGTAGGGAAGAGATTATTAATCGGCGTAACGATGAAGGGCAGACGTTGTCGCCTGTTGTCGACGGCTAAAAATATTTTTCCCTGGGAAATAACCGTCGACGAGGATACCTCGCTTTCCTCCCACTTTACTTGACATAGTTGCACCCGGTTACGGCCTCACGATCACCTAAATGAGATTATTTTTCATCCTTTTTCCCTTTTTTTTTATTCTGATAAACCGCGCTCTTCGCGAAGGAGTCCCTTCAGTCGTCCCTTTCTTCTTGCTTTACACACACGCGCGTTTTCTTCCGCACGAAATACGAGAGCAAGCGTTCCTCGAGAAGTAACGAGCGTGTAACATAACGAGCAGAACCCGACTACAGTTGTATACGACGTATAAAAGTACAGCTCTTAACCTGTCGAAAGGTTCAATGGTAGAAAAGTTTGTTCACCGATTAAATAGAACCGCGTATATTTTTTTCTTCAAAGGGGTTTAATATGCTAGATATAAAAATATATATCTAACATGTACTATTTTGAAAAATGTATTGATGTTTTTTTTTTATGAAATCATTGAATAATGTCAAGTCTGCGTGAAATACTTTCTTATACTTATTATATATCGATATTGAATCAAGCTCTTTATTATTCATGATTTGCAGCGTAGAATAGAAGTAGGGAGGAGAGCTAAACTACCTGATGAGTTACTTTGACCCTTTGTGGACTATCGCGAGATATAACACGATGGTTCGGTAATGAGAAAGCGAGCGAGCGATCAATAAGAGGTCTCTTGGTAAAGCGATAGAAATCGACTATCGAGCAAACCGATTCGGAATAATCAATCGAATGAAAGTGGACGTAATGTAAACCCAACCATCACCCCTTTGAATCAACACGGGTGATATTTCAGGCCGGTCTTGCCCGTCTGTCATTTGTCGTTTTATCGATCGATCGATACTCTTGGGAACACTTTGCTCTCTTCGTAGGAAGAAGATCCGTCTTTGGATAATCGACAATAAGAGATTTTATAGCTTAATCCGAAGTAGTTGGGACGAGATGATGCAAGATCGGATGATAAAAATTTAAATTTGATGTCATGTATAAAATGTCGTCTCGCGTCGAATAAAAATTTAGTTATTATAAATAATTCAGAGTGTCTACTACTCGGAAAAACATGGGAAAATCTGGAATTCTCACGGAATTTTTTTGTATCTGGAGGAAACAGGAAATTTGATTGGAACTTGTGGAATTTTTAAAAAATTATCTCTTTGTGATAATTTTACTCTTATATGGTAAAATCGACAATGAACCAAGTTGTGAATTATATATGTTTAAATTTAATATATGTTTATATCATAGATATATCTATTTCCGTAAAAAAATCTATTTTTATTTAGATATTCAATGTATTAACAAAATATTGAATATATAATGTTTTATTCTGATTTTCCTTTGTAGTAAAAAACATTATAAAACTCGTGTAATAAACACATATATTTTAGAAAATGGAACCAAAAATTTTTTAAAATATTTTTTTTACCTGAAATTTTAGACCAAATTACTTGAAAGATCAGGAAACTCTCAGGAAATTTATTACAAAATTTTAGCAGACATCACGTAATTCAAAAAATTGTAAAAATATAAAAGCGTAAAAAAGTATATGAGAATACTTTATATTCCACGAAATATATGATGGAAAAATATTTCTGTCATCTTTAGAAATTTAGAAATGCATTAGAGATTGAAGAAAAGAAAATTTAAAAGATAATTATCATTATACAAAAGGTCTAATAGCTTTCGATACTATTTAGAAAAGTTCTTTTGTCAAATATTCCGCTTCTGCATTTTTACCAAGGTAATTGTGTGAGAAAAAGAGAAAGAAGTACACCTTATAAATTTTTTTCTCCCCAATCGCGCCCAGCCAAAGTTCAGTAAAACACAGTCGGTGAAAACGCGAGTTATTGTTTCCTCCGTGCTCCGAATATTCTCTTCTTCGGGCAAAGAGAAGAAACACAAGCGGAAACGAAAAAGGTTTCCCTCGTTCCCACGCGTTCGCGGAACCGGAAAATATAACTCGGTTATATCGTCTTTTCCCTTTCCTTCCTTCCTTTCTCGCCGTCTAACGCGCCAGTCTTCCGACTTGACTTCTCTGTTTATTACTTGTCCTTTCGCGGACATTTTTTGACAAATCGAAATCTCCATTTATAAACGCGCCATGGAAGGATCGGAACTTTTAATCAGAATGAGATACACAGTCACACACAGTCACAACTCGATTGAGGTAATTAAATTTTTCTTTCACTCCTTTTCCTGTAAAAGAATGCATTTTCGCGTGAAAAAGGTGATTTCTATGGCAAATACATTAACGATACAGGTGACATTTATAGTAATCGAAAATTGAAAAATTAATTAAATTTAATATCTTAAAAAATTAATTAAACTTAATATCTTTAAGTAATGAATTTGATTTAACATTCTTTGCAATTCTTCTTCTTTTATGATGACGCTCTTTTCAACAAAATTTAATCTTTTGCTTTTACGCAATAATATTGAATCCTGCGTACGAGAAACATTAATTTTTACATCAATATTTTTCAGATAATTTCCGAGGAAATTAATTATACGTACATTATTTAAAAAATTCAGCAATGTTTTATCTCGCAGAATGAAAAAAGGTTTTTTCCATCAATTCCATTTCGGTTAAATATATAATATTACAGAAAAAAATCCAAATGGAGAGTGTAATGTGTTTTCAGTTTTATATCTTGGATATTAAATTTTGCCATTAGCCATCATTTTATTTTCATCGATACCCAACAAAATCCTAGATCGCAGGTCTAGTGTGTAAGCGGATGATACAACCGTCAGGTAAACCGCCGAAAATGCATGTTGCATGGACATGTTCAAGTGCACGCGCGTGAAATTCCCGTTTCGCAATTCAAACGAATATTAATGAAGATACGCGACGAGCTTGTCTATCTCGCCATCTCTCTCCTCCTCCTCTCGATACGAGCACCTCGATTGGACGTAACGCTGCCGTAACTTGGTCCCCGAACTCCGGCAAAGTGCATTAACGAGATGAAACGGAATTCGCGAGTGGGGCGGTGCCATCCTCCGATTTGCGTACGTGCCCTTCAAAATCCTCTCCCTCTCTCTCTATGACCCTTCTCTCGGCTCTATAGAGAGAAGCGCATTCGATAATCACGAAAGTAGAGCTAGAGGATGTGCGATGCAGCAAGATACGACGAGCAGAAAGGTCGACTCTTTCCCGATGCTAATTTTTAAGTGGGATAATAGATATCTCTAAATGTCTGGTCGAGGCGACGAGTTCGCGAAACATGCAGCTTTCGACATCTTCCTCGGCTGCTTCGCGCTTTGAATTTTAATTCTGTAATCGCGTGCCCCGACATAAAGTGCCGCAAAGTCAGGTTGTATTGAAATAATTATTGATATCTAGAGAAATACGATCTTTCGATTTCTGACGCAGAAACACTGATTGGATAATCTTTAACTGTTAGGCTAAAATCACTTTTTCCATCTAAAAGACATTAAGAAGTTTAAAATTAATTAAAATTGTGTTTATAATTTTATAATCTTTTTATTATAATTTATATGATTCACGAATGTATATAAATGAGAAACTACTTTGTATGAATTTGAAAAAAGGATATAGATATTATATTCGAATACATCTATTTGATGTACTTTCTGGATTAATTCCCTGCTGAGGACATTTGATTATTAATGTACACGATATGCTTGCACCGCATTTTTAATTTTTTTCGTCAGACAAAAGAATCTCTTTCATTTCCCTCTTTATTTTTATTTTTTCCTTTTTACCTTTCAAAAAAGGAAAAAGCTCAATACATGTCAGAAAGAGAAAGAGAGAGAGAGAGGTAGAGGGAGACAAGCTGAAGAAATTTTAATTTAAAAATTTATAATATTTGCTAGCACCTTGTTTCATCAAGTGTGAAGCTTTCGAAATAACGGAGCTTGTAGAGTTAGAATTTTGGAAATATGTGTATTGCCTTTGGAAAAAAATTAATAACACACGTTGTACGTACACTTTAGCATTTGTGAGTTAATCTTCTCTCGGGGAAACGTTCGATTATTACTTCACGCGATGCACTAAAACATCGTGCCGCATTTTCCATTCTTCTCGATGGCCTGTCCCGTTTTTCTGTCTTCCTTGTTGAAAAAAATCGCGCTGGCGCGCGTTAATCAAGGGCCGGAGGATTTTTAATTTCAAATCGCTATATCCGTCTGCGCTTTAATCCATCCCATTTGTCATCTTGCATCACGTTTAGATATTCGCATTTCCGCGAGAAGCTTTTACCAGAGAGTCGAATATTAAAACTACTTTGTGAAAAACGACTCGTCGACTCGATGTAACTACCATGATATGATAAGAAGCTCATCGTTAATCGATAAATGCTCGCCCCAACGACAATTTTTCCATTATTTTTCCGCATTCTCTCTCGCGCGTGTCGCATCGGTCGGAAGCCTCTTAATTCAGTAACAATCCGGAATGCTTGACTCGAGTATTCGACTCAATATGTGATGAAGAGCTCTGTAATCTATTCAATTAAATTTAATCGAGTATCAGTTGAAATCGATTATATACTTGAAAGAGTATTCTCTCAACTGCAAAAACTTTATCGTTTTTATTCAAGTGATTTTACTCTTCACGTCTCCCACTTTTCTCATTTTATATATTTCTGTCGCTTCCTTCGCGCCAAATTATCAGATCTCATGAAAATCAATCAATTGTTAAAGTAAAATGTGAGAAATACTAATAACGACATATATTTAAAAAGCATTTAGAATTCATTTCTTTCAACTAATTTTTTTCAATATTTTATATATTCATATATCTGGTTGGATTAAAAGTCATTAAAAAGTCTGCTGAAAGTTTAAATTTTGCAGAACACTCTTGTAAATAAATTTTGATAATAAAATATTTCATTAAAATGATATAATTATTATATGTGTATTTTGACTGAATATACGTATGTGTGAATTACATTGAATATGACAATTTTTATAATATTACTCTATGATCTCAAAAATAAAATAATATGTGAGATATAATTTGCAATAAAAATTTCTTACTCTTCCTCTTGCAAGAAGAAAAAAAATAGTCATATTAACGTCAAAAAAATGAATATACATAAAATCTGTTTCGAATACGAAGCTGAAAACATATTTTTTTTTAAACTACATTTTCCATTCCTGTTCGAAATAAAAATATGGAATAAATAATTTCCCACTCACACACGTATTATTGAAAAAAAGCATTACTAAATCTTTTCGAATATTTTGTTTTCCCTAAAATTACCTGAAAATCGTTAATACAAAACTGACATTTCATGTGCAACGCTCTAATATTCTTTACGTACATCTGTTCTTTTCCACCATTTTCCGCTACATTTTCCATATTTCCTGCATTTTGCGAGCTGACGTATCGTCAGTCGAGTGTCTCTCTTCTTCCCAGTGAAATTCTCTCCTCCTTTGGAGAAAGCGATCCCACGTTACCCGGCAAGTTGTCATTGTCTCGACGAATTGAATTAATTTCGCTTTCTTCGATGCGCTCGACTTTGCCGAGTTTTTCTCTTCCTCGAGACGGAGACTCCACCGGACAGGGGTCCGCGCTCTTGTTAATTCGGCGATCCCTTTATTCCGGAGCCCCGTTAAACCGTGCCCGTGTCGACTCTTAATGGCCTCACTGAAATATTCAATCGTTCCTAGGAGCACCGTGAAAAGCAGGCGAAATACCCCGGCCCTCCATCCCCTCCCCCTCTCGCAGTCCGGGTATCGTAATTGTCTTTCGCAACTGCACCGGGCTTTTTATCTCGCCCTCCACTCGGGGATGAGTCTTGCTCCTTTTGCCTCCTTATTACGGTTACGTTTTTACCACAGGTATTTTTTCAGTAGATCGGTCTGCGAATTTCCCACGGGCGATAAACCCCTCTCGGATCGATGGGTTCGCTAGATCGGTAAACGCGCAAAGTTTTCTGCCTCGCTTCATGCTTTTGGAAACAGTATTTTTACCGTTGCTCCTCGGATTGTTCCCCTGACTTAGTTCTGCCTTGCTTCGGAATGATATTGTTTCCACTCGAAACACGGAGCGAAATACGGACATTTTTTCCGCTGAGTTATTCTTTTCGAAAATGGAGAAAAATTATATTAATTATTTTCTTTTGGGAAAATTGAAGAAAATCGAGAAATTTTAATAAAACACTGAGATTACGTAATTTTTTTTCTCCCTTGATTTTAAATTAACATTGTATTAGAAATGAAGTTATTTCCGCTCGCGTATTTGATTCTTTGGACGTTTATATTTCATCAAGTTTATTAATTGAGATTACTTTTCAAATTGCAAAGTATTATCAAAAATGGCCGTCATTAAAATAAAGTTAATCATTAATTTTCAATTTCATCGATTGTTTTAAATATAACATTGTATCATGCCACAAATTTTTCTAATTTTTAAATTTTCTAAATTAAAAAAAAAATTTTTTTAATTTTCTAAATTTTTAAAATTTTTATTCTAATTATATATATATATATATATATATATATATATATATATATATACAATGATATAAAAATGCATATTATACAAAACAGTATAATAGGAACACAGCACGCGTGCAAAAGATATTTATGCTATAAATTTTCATTCACGTCTGCCTAAAAAATTCTCACACAAATGTGCACGAGAGCGTATAATAACCTGCGTATAAAAGGAGGAAGTGAAAATGCCCTTTTAATGGCGGCTCTCGGTAGTTCAGATTTATTAAAAGCCGGAGAAAGAGATAGCCATTTGGGGCGTACCTTTGTTCGCTCTTAATCATGACCGCTGCGTTGCTCTCTGACTGTCATCTCTTCCAACAAGGTCCCCCTTATACAGTCCGCCACTCGACTCGGCCAGGTTCTCCGACGCCGAAACAATGGCGTGCGTCGTCCGGAAGTTATCCCAGAGGTTTAGCACGTAAAGAAGACTCGCGGGGACACGTTGCTCGCCTCGCTTGTCCGAGACAAGCCTCAGATCGGTGATGACAATCCCCGAGAACGAGGACGACGAGGAGCAACGGGCTGGTCGTGCCAACGACCAGTATTTTGCATACAAATAATCGCGGCTGTCGCTATAGATTGCTCTCGACATCCGCCGAAGCGTGCGCGTTACCGAATTCTTCAATTTCGACCTAACGAATCGTTCATTCGAGTCGTTCTTTCAGCGATAGTGATATCGTTCGATGCGGAAAATTGGCAATAACGATTTGCTTGCTACATCCAGGGGGACAGACAGGATTTAAATTAGAAATGATGCCGGGATATTTGCTAATTCTAACAATTTTATAAATTTGATGGACCTGAAAGGACCTTCCAAAATGTCTAACAATTTATATATTACATATATATGCCAATATATCTTGTCAGT
Source organism: Camponotus floridanus (assembly GCF_003227725.1). Taxonomy (NCBI): domain Eukaryota; kingdom Metazoa; phylum Arthropoda; class Insecta; order Hymenoptera; family Formicidae; genus Camponotus; species Camponotus floridanus. The sequence continues at coordinate 657,110 of NW_020229868.1, forward strand.
ATTTTTCTTCAGAATTTGCTTTCTACACAAAATGGATCTCTCGCAATTTTCTGTAAGAATTATAAAAGTTTTGGAATCGTTAAAGGAATAAGTTAAATCCTTTTTTTTAATAGACTTCGGAGACCGATCGATTTGTTCTCTGTCGTTCGAGAAATCTTGGTCTTAATGACTGTTATAATTCTAATCGTCTTTCAATTTCGAGAGATCCATGAAGAGAAGAAACAGAAATGACTTCTCGAAGAAAGGAGGGAGAAGACGAGAGAAAAATTACTTCCCTTGGGAAATCAGTAGACACTATCTTTGTGAATTCTACCAAGATTCTTTTTAGAAAATTCTTTCTTCGGACAGCACTAGAGAACAGAGATAAGAACGCTGTATAAAGCTCCACCTCACGTTCAAAAAAACATTCTCTCTCTTCCCTGTTTTTCATTCTTCAAAACCTTCTTCAGACCATGTGTGCTTTTTCGCGTTTTATTTTTCCTGGCTTTGGACAATTATTCAACGATCTCCAAACAGCTAAAATACTCGTATATACCTTCATGTTCCAACTTTTTATTTGCGTCATTTGCGTGTTCATAAAGCGCATAAATAAATATTTATCGCGCTTCTTCCAGGAACAGACAATTTTTGAAAAATATGCGCCTTGCTTGCGATAAAAACCTTTGTCTCCAGCAATCCTATAATTTTTAATTATGCATCTTTTATAACTTTAGAGAAATATTTCACTTCTTTCGTGACGTATAAAAGTGCTTTCTGCGAATCTCCCGATTGACATTACTTTGGTGAAATCGTAAGAGCCATCTCCTCGGCGTGGAATTTTCGACGACGGAATGTTGTTAAAATGTTGGAAGCAGATACCGCGATTCTTTCCTCGATCTTCTCGAAAATTTTACCTGGAATATCGGACCCCCAGTGCGGTTTCTCCGGTGTCGGGACATTCGGGCATATTAGTCGCGACTTCTGATATATCGGGAATTCCGTGTAGTCTGTTTTCTTTTCGACGCTTTTTGGCACGGATCCCGACCATCGTCGTCGAGCTCTTTAACGCGCCGACTTGAGGGAACAAATTGTAAAAGCCCCGTATACGACACGGGACATTCATACATACATACATATATGGTGTTTGATAAATGCCAAATGATTGCCAATCCTTTTTAATTAATATTGCAATAATTATTGCAAAAATTGCAAAATGTTAAAGGACTTTTTTGTTCAGTTTATTGCTCTCTACCCGCTCACGAGCGTTGGTCCAATCTTTATCGGACACCATGTATATATACAATTTATGTTTATGCCAACTTACGGGGCGTGCTGGCTCCTGCCGCGGCTCGTTGACATCTTAATTACATCGCGGGCGGGATGAGATTGCGCGAAACACGTGACCGCATTTTCTCCACCCAAGTGAGATGGATTCCGTTTGTATTTCGACTTTCGAGTTGCCGTTGTAGTTGGACTTTTCGTGCCGCGGTGTTAAATGTACTTGCGTTAAAGATACAAGATGCGACGTTTATTTCGCGTTCAATTTCGCGATGATTAAACTCCTTCGTCTGGCATATCGCGATTTTACCCGGCAGAGAAAATGTTGGAGCAACGTTATTCCCGGCGTAGTAAAATTATTTTGGTATTCGATCCGGGCTTGTTATCCCCGGGAAAAGCGAGATCTTTGGTCTCTTCGCGATTTGCATTGCAAAATGCGACGAGGTTCCAGCTCTGTCCCGCGGAACATTTACTACATTAGACGGGATGTAGGAGATCCTCTCTCTTTCTCCTTCTCTCTCTCTCTCCCTCTCTCTCTCTCTCTCTCTCTCTCTCTCTCTCTCTCTCTCTCATCAATTACGAGATTCGATCGAACATACTTACTTCCTCGTGAAAAAATGGAAGCCAATTTGAGATTGGAGATAGTCTGGTCGGAATTCGAAAAAAAAAAAAAAAAATACTGGGTTAATTAGCGAATGCACCTCGCGGCAGATGCGAGCAGGTTTAACGAGCAGCGTCCTTAATTAGAAAGTTTGCCGTCGACAAGTATGATCATCGTACTTCGCGCCTCGTAACTGTCAAATTCGACTGCGACCTATTATCGTTATGATCACTGTAATAGAAACAGTCGCTTTTCGTAATTTTATTTCGATTAGCTGCGAAAAAATGGGAAAGATTAAAAAGAGAGAACATGTTTTTAATTTTACATATATTCTCTGTATATGATATTAAATTTCCCATATTAATATCTATTTTTAACAAGTGCTAGCGGTCGTTTTTGTCGGCCTGCTATCCCCAAATTGCGGCCCCAAATCGATCTGAATTATTCGGTCATCGTGTATGAAATGTAATCGATGTTATATCTCGATACGATCTCTAAATGACTTTAAACAGAAATAAAATTTAAATAATATCAAAACATCTAATAATCTCCTTTTCGTAATTTTATTTCGATTAGCTGCGAAAAAATGGGAAAGATTAAAAATGGAGAACATGTTTTTAATTTTACATATATTCTCTGTATATGATATTAAATTTCCCATATTAATATCTATTTTTAACAAGTGCTAGCGGTCGTTTTTGTCGGCCTGCTATCCTCAAATTGCGGCCCCAAATCGATCCGAATTATTCGGTCATCGTGTATGAAATGTAATCGATGTTATATCTCGATACGATCTCTAAATGACTTTAAACAGAAATAAAATTTAAATAATATCAAAACATCTAATAATCTCCTTTTCGTAATTTTATTTCGATTAGCTGCGAAAAAATGGGAAAGATTAAAAATGGAGAACATGTTTTTAATTTTACATATATTCTCTGTATATGATATTAAATTTCCCATATTAATATCTATTTTTAACAAGTGCTAGCGGTCGTTTTTATCGGCCTGCTATCCCCAAATTGCGGCCCCAAATCGATCCGAATTATTCGGTCATCGTGTATGAAATGTAATCGATGTTATATCTCGATACGATCTCTGAATGACTTTAAACAGAAATAAAATTTAAATAATATTGTTACGGCCCTAATGTCCGTGTTCATCGGGACGGCGCTGATTAACGAGAAGAAGCGCGTTGTCAAAAGGTTGTTGACAGCAGCGCCTGTCATCTGAGTTCGGTTCCAGCTGTCAAGCTGCGCGGACGCGTTTCTGTATCGCGCCCGAGCCGGATTGCTAATATTGTGTATAATATTGTGCATTACGTTCTGTGTTACCGTTTGTAGTGTTCTGTGTGTTGTGTATTAAAGTTCCAAGTTCCTTTTAAAAGTGTCTATTCATTTCGCGCGACTCGCGAGCGACCGATCTCTTCGCGCGCGTCTTCGATATTAATCGAAGTCCTCGCCGCGGGCGTAACAATATCAAAACATCTAATAATCTTTTTTTCGTAATTTTATTTCGATTAGCTGTGAAAAAATGGGAAAGATTAAAAAGAGGGAACATGTTTTCAACTTTACATATATCCTCTGTATATGATATTAAATTTTCCATATTAATATCTATTTTTTCGGGACTTTAATAACGACTGCTTTTAAATACTTAAAATACTATATTATATCCAAAGTTTTTTCCATTCAATTTTACTCACAAGGATCGTGTTTAACGATAACTTTAAAATAGTAGAGTAAATTTTCCTCATTCTTTCCTCTACGTTCGAAATATTTGAAAAGTTACAAACATTTCGCGGAAATTGGAACATATTTTTGTAAAATTATGTGGACGTGATAATTTAATATTCTCGCTTGTCGAAGAGAATTTTGGTTTTATAAGATCACTTAGTAAAATTCTTTTAAAGGAAATCTTCGAAATATCTCTCACACGCTAGCCTCGGATTTCAATCAATGTGAATGGATATGAAATACATATATATTTTTTATTTCCAAGTTATCAGTGTTATGGGAGCAATCTGACACAATGATCGATCTCTGCCATTTGGAGTACTCTGTAAGCATTCGAGCAATGTAGTTTACCGGATGTAATCATTCACCGTTTCGAACGTTGGGAAAAATACGTAGAGGCTCCCCGTAAATTACTGTGTCGAGTGCAATGCCTCGATACAGAGCAAGAAGAATTAACTTTCCTCTCAGCATACTCGGATTCTTTCGAAATTTTGCCTTGTGCTCATCTACTTTCATTTTCAAGCATCGAGTCCTTGAAACGCCGGCTAATCCAGCTCCTAAAATTCCTTCTGAGAGATGGCAAGTTTTTGCAGCAAAATATCGAGGGCAAAATATTCTCTTTCCGAATCACAGAATTTTATCCTTCCGTCATCCAGGACGCTTATCGCGGATGAAACACGAATTAAATTTATAATAAAAAATTAAATTTATAATAAAAAATTAAATTTATAATAAAATTTATTGCGAATGCGAAATATTTGTAAAAAATGTCGCAAGGACGAAATTTTTTTTATTCGATAAGGATGTTAGGGAGTTTCGAGGGTAAAGTTTTATATCGCAACAATCAGTGTCGAAGCGGCGTCGAATACCGATATCTTCCTTTTCTCGGACGAAAAATGTTTCTGAGGAAAATTTTCCGCACGCGTACAATAATTTCCCATTTTACGCGTGGGAGCGCAAAGTTTCATCCGGAAAATTTATGAGACCTCGCCGGTGCATTAACGGTAGAGCGAAAGATAACGCGCTGTACTTCGATATTTTATCCCGTCGACTGCAGCGTTTTTACGATAACAGAGAAATATATATGCGCAAAAATTCGCTCAGATAACCGCTATTGTAAATTGCTCCACCGATCGCGTCGCACACTTTTTGTGCTTTGTATACGCAATTTATACCGTTTTTTTTAGAGAAGTTATATTTTTTAGTATTAAAACATCATATATTTTATATGTGTAAATATTAAAATTAGGAATCTCGTATAATTTGTACATTTACTTGTTACAAGGCCGAAAACATTCGCGCTCGCAACACACTAATCAGTTTCGTAAAAAAAATAATTTTCTGTGAAAGTGACAGATGATCATCGGTTCATCTGGCATCTAGCTCTTATTAACTCGAAATATTTAAATTGAATTTATATACCTCATATTCAGAGCCTTGTTGATCTTCTTAATTCATTTTTAATTTAATTTTTATTTTCAATGTATTTATTATATGTATTATGTTTTTTATATACTACGAAAGAAATTATCAATTTATATATTTATTTATTTTTATTAATGGCTTTGATTTGCTTTTTAGAAAAAGCTACTTTCGATTATTTATGATAATCAATAATCATTATTATTTATTAATATTATTATTCGGTTATAATAATAAGTATTCATTGATTACATTTCGCGAATTTTGTTTCTTGTAACTTTGATTCTTCTATACATTTAAAACAACATTAATTTCACTTCACGATTGAGAGCAATTTTTGTCAATATTTACTACCTATCTAAAAAACATCCACTTTGTTATTAATTTTCTCGACGTTACTCCTCCCCAAAAATATTTATTTAATTTACTAATTAAAAGAGAGATTTCGCTATTATTCATCACCGAGTTGCATTTAGCATATATAAAACATAAAACACGAAAATTAAAAATCGATTTGCAATATGTAAGTAAAAAAATTATCATATAGTTTTATTCAAAAAGTAACATAATGACTTCCGAGTGATTGAAAATGACTTTTATTACTAAATTTAATGTAAAGAGATGAAAAAAGAAAGCTCCATTATCTCCTACACAATGCTTATCATGAAATGTTCTGCATAATTTAGCCAACATTAAAGTATAAAGTAACATCAACGTCTTTTATCCGTCCACTTGATTATTTCTCGACAGAATGATACATCTTGTAGAAAGTTTGTTGGAATGTTTATATTTCTTTTATTATTTCAAAATTGAGGCGATTAACTTTTAAAGAAAGAAAGATATCTAGATGTACGCTTTTTTCAAAGCAGATCTTGAAACGTTAAGTCGCCTCAATTTTGGAGCGATAAGAGAATGAAGGGGAAGAGAAAGGAGGGAACGCGATGCTGCGGAAAATGAGAAAAGAATTGTATATCCTTGCGCCAATTGTCGCGCAAAATTCGAGAAATGCGGCAAAGACTCCGGCTATCAATCTGTTCCCGGTGATACGCGCGCGAATAAGTTTCCAAGGGGAATCCCTCGATACGGTACGAAATCCGATTCGCATCGGCGAGTGAGGGGCGGGCGAGGGTGGAACGGGGCATTCTTCTGGAAAATTGCGGGAGATCCGGGAATATTCGCGCGCCTTCCGAGCATCGGAGAAGCGGAGTATTCCTCTCCCGTAACTACGCGAGAGCGAAAAGTTAGATTCGCGAGCGAAGCTAACGCGGAAGGAAGCTATTTAGACATCGTTAGGGGGGAGGGAGGTGATGAGAGGAGCGGGGGATCCTCTTCTCTTTCTCACCTGACTCCTTCCTCCCGGTCTTATGCTCCTGGCATTGTCTCGACGTCTCGAATCGCGATGCGCCGCGAGTGCTCGTCGCATTTTCTCGCTTTAATCCAGCCTTTGTCACCGTATCTTCCCTCGAATTTCCCGGAAATGCGCGTGCGTTTCATCCGCCTTTGTTTCTCTTCGGCGCGGCTGTAAAATAAATCGTATAAATTTTAATTCCATTAGATAGATTTTGATTGTGTACTAATTGCATTAAAATGTACGCTCTGCAAATCTCCAGGAATCGTCACCTAGGATTATTATCGACTGCTATGTGCGAGGGAGGAGAAGAGGGAGGAGGGGCCCGCACCGAGGAGAACTGAATTCGTAACGAGATTGTTCATTAACATGTACGATATAAAACCAGACGCGCGGGAGCATTATTAACGACGCTTGCGTCCTCGTACATAACCCACGACGACGTAGGGTAGGATAGAGGTGGTAGGGTTCACGAGGACGGAAATCGCGGCGACCGCAAATTGAATTATCGGACTTTCGTGCGACGTGCCTTGATAAAAACGGTCCGGAACCGTGCCTCGAAGGGCCTAGAGGAGGATTATCGACAATCGCGCTCGGTCGTTGACACGTGTGGCAAAGGAAGGAAAGGGGCAACAAGATGCGAATTTCTCTTTTTTCTGTCTCTTTCTCTCTTTATTGTTTCCTTTCTCCCCCTCTCTCCTTGTAGCGAAAACAACGACGATGGCGCAATTTCACGTTGTAAAGCTGTAACTTTAAGAACAACTTTTTCGTTAGACGAACTAGACGTAGTAACGAAATTACTGGATGAACTCGGAAAATTCGCGACGCGAGACGTGACGGGTAGCACCGATTCAAGTTGAAAGACTAAAGTTGCGAAACTTACAGTGAAACACACTGCGTGTACTGCGTGAGACGAATTTTTATGTCCACCATTTCAGCTATTAGATTCTCTCCTATTTATGTATTTATTTTTTTATTTGTTTTATTGATTTATGTGTTTCATCAAATGTATCTTGGTGTTTGATTGCATGGGATATAAAAATATTGTTCCTGTAGCAACACGATATTCTCACATATTTAATTTTCGAGGCGACAATGTATATTTATATTTGATGTGAGAGAGACACGATTTCTACGTGTTTCTTGGAGTAAAAAACCAACAAAAAGTAATTTCACTTGGATAAAATGTAGAAGGTTGAAAAATTGAAATTAAAATAAGAAAATAAATAAAAATGAAAATGAAAATTAAAATTGAAATAAAAAATTAAAGTATTTTCGGCTATATAGTTGAAATATTTCCTGCAAAATAATCGCAAGTATTTCGCAGAAAACTGCAAAATATTTTCATAAAAAGATTATAATTAATTTAATTATAATCTTTTTATGAAAATATTAATTATATATTGTATATGATTATGGAAAGAAGATTTGCTTTTATGAAAGTTCAGAAGCGATGCTTCTAAATCGCTATATTTCATACACAGTAAACCTGCAATATTCGCGGAGGAGATCGAAACCTGTTGTTACACAATTTATCGAGGCTCGCACAGAGAGAGACACACAATCCGATATCATCGCGCGTTTTCATTTTTGGAAAAAAAAAACATATTACGCCAATTTACGGAGATATTATAACAGTTTCAATTCCCGGTTCGCAGATGCATATTTACTCCCCTATTATGCAAACCCGACCCGGGGAAGCGCCAAGTCCCGCGTAACTTTGCGCCGTGTCGGTTCTCGTTTCTCATTTCGGAGCGTGTTTTAACGGGACGGGGAGGCGTACGCGCGAAACATTGTAATCGCACGAAACAGGCACTCGCGTAATTAATTTAGTTACGACATCGCCGCCGGCGGCTCGGAATTAACAATCGACAAATGGCGCACGGCGCCGCGATAAGAGCATTAAAAACTTCATTTATCAGGCACAATCGTTTGAACGCGCGACACGACACGATTGTTAAGCGCGGAACGATTTCGCGCAAAACAACGTTCGCTTTTTCACATTTCGATTCATATCGCTACGATATGAATTTGCGATTTTTTTCGAATCGAAAATTAAAAATACGATGAAAATACATATTTCTGGTAAAGAGAAAAAAAAGAGAGGAAAAATTCAACACCGAGATTTATGCCTCGATGAGAACTTAAGTGGCGTGCGAAATTGTTCTTTCTACGCGCGAATAAATATGTAATATCGTTTTTCTGGCCATTTTCTCTCTCTCTTTCTCTCTCTCTTTCTCTCTCCTTCCTTCCTTTCTGGCATCGCTCGAACGGATACGGCAAACTCACGTTAATTGAATCTCGCAGCTCCTAATAAGAAGCCCAAATACATTAGCATCCAATCCCGGCGTTACGTGGTCGAGGAAATAATTTGTGCGATTCCATTTCTCTCTTCCAACCGATCGATCTGACAGGGTTGCAATCTAGCAGAAGGAGATATTACTGATCCATTCATGCACACTTGGAACGTGAAATTCTCGTATGCCTCTTGGATGGTCTTCATCTTTTCGTTGTCGTTCCTTCACATGTTATACATATTTACATATATATTACTATATAAATTTATACAGTCGTCTCACGGATCCATTTTCTCTGAAGTTGTTCCTTTTTTTATTTAGCACACATGTACAAGATGTGGCGGTAACTTGTCCACCTGGAATACTTGTGCTATTTTTAACGATGAAAAATTGTAATTATGAGTTACACGATATCTAGAGAGCCATAACATGATAGTAATATTTTTTCCGTAAGTGGAAACGCCTCTGAGATTACCTTCATTTTTTTAAATGCAGCCAAGCTAATTTTTCTATATAAATCGATCCCTCGCAATATTCGACGTAAAAAGTTATAAAAGTAAGATTAAAAATTGAATATTGCGAGATATTTTATATTTTTATTTGATATAATTTTACAAAAACTATGAAATATTTCATAAAATATTTATTTGTCAATTATCTCGATACTTTAATGTACAAATTAATGAAAGAAATCAATTAATACAAAAAAGCATATAGTTATTTTTGAAAAAGAATTCAGATGAACAAATTTATTTTTTTTTTTTTTTTGTTTCATCCTGCTGTTCATATTCTGAATTGGAATTTTCAAACGAGATTGTCTCGGCTCGATTTTTCGCCATTTGAATTGATCGTTGCTCCACATAAAGGCTCGGAATGGAATTATATTTTCGAGATACAAACAGCAAGGTTCGAAAACGCGCACAAAGAGAGAGAGAGAGAGAGAGAGAGAGAGAGAGAGAGAGAGAGAGAGAGAGAGAGAGACCAAATTAATTGGCGAAATAAAAGTAAAAAAACGAGTTTTACGCGTCGCGGACCACATCTGAGGTCTATAAGGTTAACCGTTATATAACACATCGTTGTTATCGCTTTCCGATAACTGCTCGTCGTCGGGTATTACTCAACATCAACAATTCAATCCATATCTCTCGCGGGGAATGGACGCTGACCATTCGTGCATAGCCGCGTGTCTTTTGGGAAATACGCTGTAAACTAGCATTGTGTATATGTATATATATAGATATATATCTCCACCGACCATCGAAATACTGTTTTGGATATTTTGAATAAATCATTTTCGTTATCGCCTCTCGTTCATTCTGCGATGCTTTCCTACATGACCTCTGACATATATTCATTGTTGCGCACGCAAACGTTTGACAGACTTCGTTATACGATGGTACGATTATTCGGAAAGTTTGAAAATTCCCGATTTTCCAAGAATTTCAGACTTCATCATTCACGAAACTTTATAAGAACTCTAGACACACAAGTGGAAAACTTGTCGGTGTCAGATTTTTCACTTGACTAAACATCTGGCAAACATCATATCGAATGTAAATTGGAAATTTATTAAATACAGAAATTATTTATACGCATAAATTACGCACATTCCTATTGGGCAGGTAATATTTAATTAATGAGAATGCGGTTAAATATCAACGAGACCGAAACAGACTCGCTGCTTGACATTTCTCCGATGAATTTGGCCGATCATTATACGTCTCTCTCATGGATCATATTTTTTTTTACCTAACAATAAGTTGCACGGATGATTTTGTTTCGAGTCTACCTGGCGCGGCAATCGATAGAATTTTTACATGGGCGGATAAATTGCCTTTCCGAATAATAATTAGCGTCTGGCATCAAATTTATCGTACCGCTGCGAGGATAATTTCCCCCGAGGATGCAAACAGCCGCGTTGTAAATTTGGTTATACGCGAATACATCCAAACACCTGAAATATCTTCGAACCGAAACCGAAGCAGGATCTCACGTGCGTCTCTAGGAAGCTGGAATTATTTTCGCCTGTTTCACTTTAACAATAATTAATTTATAAGCTTCGGGTAATGATGTTTAAAATTGATTCCCTAGTAAATCCTACAAAGTTGTATGAAATTTTTCAAACATATAACATGTACATTTTTGATCGATTTCTCGCAGTAACTGTTGAATTTCAAATTCTCATGATGATCTCGAGATGACCTCAGCGAAATTGTCGAGAGAGTGCATTATTTTTTGCATTATATATATCTTTAAATAACTTGAAGAGTAATTAACCTTCGAATTAAAATTCTATTAAAGTAAACTTTGCCTGAAATTAAACACAAACGTAGTTTTGTTAATCTTTTAATTTTAGTTTAGTTTGCTTTGAGAACTTCCTTTCAACTTTTTCGTTTGTAACTCGCGCAAATGATCGATGCCTCGGTATTTTCACTAGGAAAAATCAACTCCAAATTGATTAAAGAATCTATTATTAAAAGGACATTAGATGATTTTGCTCCTTGATATTTCCGTAGACTTTTTTCTTCCCTTTATTTTTTCCTATTTTTTTATAATACTTGAATCATTTATTCGTGAAATTTATTCATTCGCGATAGATAATTTGATCATGCGCACTAATCATTGTAATACAATAATTATTATGATATTTTACATAACACTTTTACATACGACGTACAGAAATTGTACAGAGAGAAATAACGCAAATCAGATTTATCAGATGAAACTGCGATTCATTTTCCAGTCGTATTTACAAAATTGTTATCAACGCAGAGTAGCATTTTACGACATTTTTATCACTAAAATAGTGAATAAATAGAATAAATTAAAGTGTTAAAGAATAAATAAAAGTGAATAAATAGAATAAATTAAAATTAAAAAAAGATGGTTATTGGGAAACTATAATATTCAAAATTTCGATGTGTATTTTAGTTTATAATATGTTATGTAACATATAATAAACATAATGTAATGGCAACGAATGAATTGTTGCATAATAGTTATATATGTATGCGGTCTTTACACACGAGTTATGGTGAACTATTGTTTACGATGTATCGCCGCGACCTTTCATCATTCGTGCCGCAACACTCGAGCGAGCAGCAAGTCTAACGAGACGCTCCGCGCATCATCGTATTATCTGAAACCCCTTCGCTAGAAGTAAGTTTTTCAATAAATATTGTTATTATTAATATTTTAATATAGTTATATAAAAACAAGATATTTTCGTAATCGAATATGAAGCATTAATCGTAAAATCTGATATTTAAAAAACCACTCGATTTTTTTTTATTTTTCCAATCGCAGAAAGATATTTTGAATTTTTCCCAAAGAATGGCGATTTGATAGTCAGAATTTTAAAAATCGCTATTCACCAGTGACGTTTCATCTTTGATTTCCCGATTTTTCATTCATCAGCAATGACGTGGACGAACGAGTCGTTGTCAATTCTTTAACGATGGAATTTTAAAAATGTATACTTGCTTGCTTAATTAAAATCAAACGATGACGAGTATGTTCGTCAACAGAGTGAGTACACCTGTATATTTAAATTAATTATAATAAAATAACAAATACTATGAATTAAATTATTTAAAAAATCAATAATTTTATTCAGAATTCATTAATATAACAAATGTTATTACAGTTTTGAGAATTTAAATAAAACAGGAAAAATTCATACATGAAAGAACGGAAAATACAAAGAGAAATAAAAAATTTATTCTTTTCTTATAAAATATGATATTTTTGAAAATAGGGTGCAAGACATAGTGATATTTCACGTGTAGGACACTAATATGTTTCCTTTAGAAATCCATCTTTGAAACAATATTGCGTAGAATTAGTTTTTGATAAAATACTGCGTATAAAATCTGGAAAATGTTTTATTTTAATAAGACGTATAGGCTTGGGAAATGTAGCTAGCCGACCAACTGTCGAAATATTTATCGAACTTTCATCTTGAATTGCATATCGCTCTAGTTTTTTTAATACATTGGAGCAAGAAGTTTATTCTGTTTAAGGTTCCATTGTCTTTTTTACATAACAAATGGGAATTCAGGCAGATATAATGTCTAGAAGATGAAGAAATATCTTCTTCATAATATTTTTTTAGCCTCTTTCTTGCTATTGAATATGTTACAATTATCCCATCACTATTATCGATTCCATTCATGTTCTTATCATAGTCAAGGACCAGGTCTCATTTTTTTAACAACTCGTTTCTCTATTTCCACCATATTATCGTCATGTATCGTACTAAATAGCAATGCATTTCTTTTATCTTTCCATTTCCATAACATCACTTTGTTTTTATATCGCAATATGTTCCCCTTTTTCTCTTATTTTTACATCTGAAGGAATACCACCTGTTTTTCCGCATTGTATCAATAATATCTGTTTTGCAAGTTCTATATTAGTGTACTAAGGTAAATGACTATAACTTCGTCAGCGGATATAATTTCGTTAAATTAAATAAATTAAGCAATCTCGCGTATATCGACTATATTTCCCGATTTGAAACCGATGTTCAAATTGTTTCAAATCGGAAAATATAGTCGGTATACGCAAGATTGCTTAATTTATTTAATTTTAAGAAGGCTTGATGAAATTATATCCGCTGACGAAGTTATAGCCATTTACCTTAATTATCTAAATTTAATCGGAATAAGCGGTTTAAAATATGATGACACAATTGAAGGACAATGCGAGTTGAAGCCTTGCATTCTGGATAATATGAACCGTAATATGTACTTTTACCAATTTATACGCAGTAATTAGATAGGATGTAGCCAGTTTTATTTTTGCATAATGCAAAGAATTTGATCCCAAAACGATTTCTTTTTGAAAGTATATATTGTTTCCAAGACAAACGCTCTTTCCAAAGTAACAACGATTCATCGATGCAAATATTTCTTTCAGAATGTATATAAAGTTTTACATTTGTACTGGACATTTTGCAAAACAGTTTGAATTTTGTCAATTTTGTTTTTCGAAGAGTTGAAAAAAATTACTCGGATGCGTTTTTTCTATTATTTTATAAAAACAATTTTTCACATAAAAATCTTTTATTTACGTCAAATTTCATATATATATTTATATAAAATTATATAAAAAGATCTGTTTTTTTTTTGTTATTGCGACAATATTCTATTTATTATTTTACAATTCTGGATTTTTATGCAACAAGCTTTTTAAAATTTAGATATACTATTTTGCAAAATTTATTTTTTATTTCTATTTCCTTTTTTATTTATTATTTCGCAATAACTTGCGAAACGTTAATGTAAACGTTAGTGTCATAAATTTTTGTATCCTTCGTAAATATTCTAGTCTTTCAGCAAATATATCTTCAACTTTTTTTTTAAATTCAGCAAATATATTTTCAATTTTTTTTAAATTTAGCAAATAGATTTTCAAATATTTTTAAATTGACAAGTCATGGATTTATCCTCGTCGGTCTCTTCTCGTATATATCCGAGATGTGACAAAGCATCTTCTCCCTTAGTACACTCTTCCAATAAAGGCGAGGAATATTTGTAATTTTCAAATTCGCGACAAGTGTCGCTCGACAATCTTGAATGTTTGCATCGTCTTAATGCAGGCGGTCATTATCTCGATCCTCCGGAACGTCGAAACAATTCGACACGATCTTGGACTTAACGTTAATATCGCTAGCCAGTAATATTATGCGATCGCGGTTGTCCAGTTTCAACAGCGGGATTATAATGCTGCCATGGCCGACGTATCTCCTCCGTGCTTCTGACGGCACTCGAGTATTCAGATTCATCAGAGACGGTTTAATCAGATTTCCTTGAAACGCACCGTCGACGAACAGCAGTCCAATGTCCGGTAGACTGGTTACATTTTCCCGGATGCTTACTGTTAGCGTATCGTCGAAATTGAGAGCTTCCAAGGCGTCTAACAGCGTCCACGATCTCGCTCGGTTACATACGGATAGATGGAATTGAAACGTTCAAATGCTTGAAAAGTCACCGACGTGGACATGGGTCCCTCGATTGTGATAGATGGTATCTTATTGTCGCCTTGGGATATCCATCCCTTCTATCTTTTTCTTCTTGAAATAAGACAAGATGGCAAGAACGAAAGATATGATCTTTTTATGGTAAATTGAAACTCTTCAGGAAAAAAAATTATACGTAAAATTATCAGGATACATATGCTTAAATAAATATTAATTAATAAATGAATCAACAGATTTAAAAGCATAAACATAATTAGTTTTATAATTAAAGTCGCACATCTCTTTTTGTGCGAAGCAATTTATCTAGCTTTGAAAAAATAGATGAAATCGTAGGTTTATTAAAAAGATGTGTTAAAGAGAATTTTTGTTTTTATTAGATAATTTTACGATTAAAAATTCATGTATTGTAAATAAAATAGAAAACACATAACAGAAATTACATATTTTTTAATGAAATTTTATTAAAAATTTTGAATGTAGGAAAAATTATAAAAATTAAAAATGTTAATTTTAGTAAAATTATAAATTACAAATTACAATTAAAAATTACAAATATAAAAATGTACAAAAGAGAATATCAAAATGTACGATTAAAAAAAATTTACTCTTTGCTACGAGTTGAAACGTTGTCGTCTGTACATTAGCCAAGCAAACGGTTCGTTTAAGGGATTATCTAGTGATTCCGAGAGACCTTGTATACACGACTTTATAGCGTAGTTTTAAGCTTCACCCGTTTTACATGGATACTTTTAACCCTACATATGCCCGCGTTCATGTAAACAGCTTTTGGAAGGTAACGCGCGGTTCATATCGTCGCGATATCCCACGCTTTCGCAGCGCGAAACTTTTATAAATGGGGTGTAAATCTCGCGCTTTGTACGATATTCACGATATACAAAACACACATTTTCTTTTAATTATTTATATAGAATTTTTGTAGAAATTTTTGTAGAAATTTTTGTAGAAATTTTTTCATCTAATATATTCTTTGTTAGGAAATTTTCACTAAGAAAAATCGATTTTTTAAAATCGATAATTCTTCCCCTTAGTCCTTTTGTTCGATTCCGAACATGGTCGATGATATGTACCTATAAATATAAATATATATTTTAATATACATTTAATATATATTTAATATATATTTTAATATATATTGTAATATTAAAAATATATTCAATATATATGGCACAGAAAATATATTATTAATAACATGTATCTTTCATCTTCATCAAAGTTAATGAAAGTACCTTTAATGAAAAATGATGCACATATTAAAAATATTCTAGTCTAATTAAAAAATTAAAATGATTAAAACTTAATGTCGACAATTGAGAAAAGAGCATCCTCATCAAAATATAATAAAATAATCGTTTGATTGTAATTAGTGTCCAATTTCCAATTATTAGAGAGAGTCGATGTATCGAAAATGAAGAGCTCGCAATGAAAAATAAATATATCTCGACATTTTCCGCCGTGAAAAGAAATTATCTCAAATTGATCAAAGAATCCGTCAGATGAAAAATGGCTCTCTACGGTCCACGGTACCGTGTAAAGGAGAATTATTAACTCTCAAAGAGAGAAGAGCAAAGACAGAGAGAGAGAGAGAGAGGGAGAGAGAAAGAGATAGATAGAGAGTGGCTATATTCGCTTTACTACGCATTTCGCTATCGTAGAGAATTTAATAAGCCGCCTACTTCCTGCTTCCATTGCATCCGCGACAGAATGCATTCGATCCTCGAAACAGCTTTCTGGCAAGTTATAAGCCGTGGCGCATAAACGATCTAATATTATTCACGCTCATAAAGGAAAGATAATATAACGACTACAAGATGTTGATATTTCGCGAGCACATAATAAATTTTATATATTAGTATAGTATAGCACACAATTACTTTTTTAAATAATTATAATTTAATATCGATTGTATTAAAAGAGATCGATTTGCTCATATATTCAACAAACGGATTAGTAAAAAAATTACCATTTTCTTCCCAACCTCATAAATTCTGCCTATTTTACGCGTCCTTTTACGTAGCTTTCATAAAATTTATGTTTGCATTCATATTCATTACATCGTAATGGTCCCGTTTCAAAGGGTTGAAAGGGTCTCGTTTCTAGCAAACGCGTTTATACTCCGAAACACATGGCGTATATTAATTACCTGTTAAAAAATGATTACCCTGCAAGAAAAATGTTCCTTTAACGTGTATCTCTGTGGCTGTGTCACTCTATGAAACTACGTTCGGAATATTTTATATCATTGAATTTCGTAAAATAATAGTCAAAAATTATAAAATGATGTAACATGTAAAAAAAGATTTCACATACATGAAAGTAATGCGAAAAAACACTCTTGTCTCTCTCCTTTTCTCTCTTTCTCTCGCGCTCTCTAATTTATGTTGTTTCTAACAAACACATTTATTCTCACATAGCGCATTATTCGCTATACTAATTATTTCGACATTGTTTGCAATCGGACAATACCATGTTGTGCAATGTGTGTTAATTAATTGTAGCACGGTTTGATCGGGTTTGACCAAACAGACCCGGTTGTTTGCGATCGAAACGTAATAACGCGCCCACAAAACCGTATTTCAAAACGCGATAGTTTTTCGGCGTAAAATTCATTTACGGATTGTTGGCATAAATAAAATTATTCATCGCGGTGATATTTCGAAATTTGCCGAATTATGTCATAGAAAATATTTCCAGATATATCTGAAAATAATTTTGGAAAGAGTCGAGACTCAATATTTTATCGATTTTAAAAACTCTACGTGACATCTAGTTTATTGCGATCCCATTCATTTTGTATATGTAAGAAATATACGAAGAGTGTATCGAATAAAACGAAAAAAATTGTAATAAAATATTTTCATAAAATAAAATGAAATAAAGTAATTTGAAATTGCAAATGTCAAATAAAATAAAATGAAATAAAATAATTTGATATTTCTTGAATAAGATTAAAGATTGTATTCACCATTTTTATGACATATCTAAAATGCAAATTTGCAAAATTACTTGTTCAAATATTCGTTCAATGCTCGTTGTACATTCGTATCGTATCTTATGTTTATCGATTTATCGCGAGGACAATTTCGTGCGCGTCCTTTCAGTATATATTGATTATACGGTTAAGAGTAATTAGCGTTAATTGAACGGAGAGAGAGAGGGAAATGCGAGGGGTTATTCCAGTTATCGAGTCTGAACGATCGTTTAACAGCCAATTAAATCTCTCACTAGGTTCTGCCAACGGGATCGCTGTTGTTTGCCATTGTCTCGCGATTATCAACTATTCCACAACCCTATCCAGTGGTCAAATTGGGCGAAGTCGGGTGAGTGTGACTAAAAAGTTATTAAACTAATTATAAGCGAACATGAGAGATCATTATAATAAGGAATATTTTCTTCACCTTCTTCATCTCAATAGTTCTTTTTTTTTCAAGATAAATCTTTGGCTTTTTATTGTTTATGTTTTCCAGAGAATTTAAGATTAAAATAAAAATTCTTTGCTTTGATTATTTTTTAAAATCATTATATAAATGCATCCTCTTAATCAATAATTAGAAAAGATAACTTTATGATTCGACTAGATATATCACGAAATGATAAAATTATATTATGGCATGAAGGATAACATTTGCAGACAGCTGAGAAAAGTACGATAAAATATTTGACGCGTGAAATAAGGTTCCTACTTGAAAAATCAAAATCATTTACTTCTTGAATTAAAACATTTTTTAAATATGCAAATTTTCTTTATTATCAATAATCTTACTTTTTTCGAAAAAAGAATGTATTTCTTCTTTTTTCTATTCTTTAGCTTATTTTTTATTAAATATATTTTTCAGAAAATTTAAAATTAAAATAAGAATTTTCTCTCTCTTTCTTTCTCTCTTGATTACTAATTTATAATTAAAAAAAATAACTTTATGATCCAACTATAAATATATTTTATAGTGATCGCACCTGTTACTTTGCAAAGGTTCAACATTTCTTTTTAGGAAGCTACAAAAGTAAAATATTTGAAGCGTGGGAGATAAAATTCCTAGTTGAACAATCAAACATTAATTATTTAAAAAAAATGTACATTTCCTTTTGTCGAGACGAATGTATACATTGGGTTTTCTACTCGCGCTAATCGCGTTTAGTCACCGAGGAGTCTTTTGAACCCGTCAAGGAAGAAAATCCTCGCTGCGCCGAACGTATTTTCATCAAAGCGCTCGTTTCCGATGAAATCCCCTCGTTTTCTTCACCGCGCGAGTTTCATCTGGCATACAAAAGCATCTTCTTCCTTTATCTCTCCGTATTTTCTCGTTCTCCATTCCGTCGAATACCTACCTCCTTTTGTCGTTGCTCGCGCTCGGTTCCACTTTCCGGCTTTTCTTTTGTTCCTCTTTTGCTTCCTTTATCGTCCCGATATAAATCGATCCGATTTCACGATTGGAACGTATAAGAACGTGTACGAAGATGTGAATTTCGCGAGGCTGCGACGATTCGCGCACGCGTGTCAAGCAGTCGTGAGGTAAAAGCTTCAATTTCGAATATACCCCATGCACCTGTTGAGCTCATTAACAGAGCGAATTTACGTCCACTCGTCAACCGTATTTTTCCGCCGTAAATCTTCACCGGGGATCGAATATCACGGCGAGAAACGGAAATTACAGTCCTTGAGATTGCGACGAGCAACGACAACTTTTGCCTCTCGACAATATTCGTCGACGAAAAGATGAAGGTAAAAAAAGTGGGGTGCGAAAAATTGAAAAGTAATCTAGAGACAGAATAGACGAATAAATAGCAATTAACGAAATTCGATGGAAAGAGCGTGATTCCGTTAAAGCGGAAAAATATCTCGTTAGAGACTCGATATAGCTCTTTTGATCTGATTAACACGCGATGCGTGAAAACTCCATATGAGAGCGCTTGTTTCGAGCAAAATATCGCGTTGCACCGCGTGAATCCGTTGAAATATGCAACGCGCATCGACGCGTGAGCATACGAGTATTCGCGTTTTGATCAACCAGAAATTAGAATTTTAATTTCCGTGACGCGCATCGCCGATATATCCGCGGTGTCACACATCGATCGTGCTTCCCTTGTACTATGGATTTCTCGAAAGAGAGAGGAAACTAGAGAGATGTGTATTGTCTGCAAGAGAGAAGCAGTTATATATTAATTAAATAATAAACTTTTGAATTTTATTTTTAAATAAACTTTTTTCATGCAAAATTATAGCAAAATATTTTAGTGGCATTCTTGTGCGCGATATTGAGAAGAAAGTTACTGAGAAAAAGTCGATTTCGAAAATTGACACACAAGATTAAAATACTGCCTCGATGATCCCTCGACCCTGCGCGTCATTTATTCATCGAGAGCGTCGAGAGCGGGTCAAATTATGAGCGCGGGATGGATGTTATTTTAAGGGCGCTCGATCGATGTAACCCGGGTGGAAAGAACCGATGTCGAAATCGAGCCGACGTTTCTACTGACTCGTGCAAATCAACGATTGAATTATTCATCGCCGGCGGTGCCGTTGCCCTCC
Source organism: Camponotus floridanus (assembly GCF_003227725.1). Classification (NCBI taxonomy): domain Eukaryota; kingdom Metazoa; phylum Arthropoda; class Insecta; order Hymenoptera; family Formicidae; genus Camponotus; species Camponotus floridanus. Next base: position 677,299 of record NW_020229868.1, read on the forward strand.
TCAAAATGTCATTCCTACCCTTGTTTTACTTTCCATTCGATCGCCTCGCAGATCGATAAGACGATAATCCTGTCCACCGATCAGTTTATGATACATGGAATATGATATACCCATCGATGTGACATGTCCGTTTCATACAGAATTCACGAGGCAGAATAAAAAATTCGATATTTTCGATATAGATTAATTTTCTAGTTTTTATCGAGATATTAATCCACGTGACTGGGTGAAATAATTGATCGAAATAAAATGACATTAATTTGAAAAAAAATACCAGAACGCTAAAACACAATTTAATCGAGTACTACTGGTTTATTAAACATCCGAATCGATGTTCGAGCTCTTGTCCGAGCGTGGAACTAAACAATAAATTCGCAATAAACTTACGTTTTGCGAGAGATAAACAAGTCAGCACATTGTACACTAGAGAAATTACGAAAGAAAACAAAGCGGTAACGTTAGAGATTGAGTCAACGACGGAAATCCCTATTTATAGCGAGCATTCTGCACACACGTCCGCCGGATATCCCTCGCAAGAGTCTCGCGATGGGACGTGTCATAAAACACGCGATTGATCCCCCCGATAGATGCAAAATCGATAGCTGTCTATCCTATTGCATCGTATCGCAAAAACAGATGGCTCTTTCACAAAATCATCGCGAATCTTAATTTTTTCCCCCTTATTTAGTTCAGAAGCGTCTCTCAATGAGAAGCAGAACTGGGTTGAATCATTTTGTGGTGCATTAAAAAAAAGGGAAATTTAAAAATCAGAATTAATAGATTAAAAAATTAAAGCTACAAATTTAAAAATTAACAAGTTTGAAATTATTAGTATTTTACATTTATTTGTCCAGTTATTAATTTTCATTCCGTTCAAGAAAATTTACTAAATGTTCAAGAAAATGTATGAAAGGCATGTTTTCATTAAAAGACAATTTTCTAAAAAGATAGTTATACATAATTACATGGATATAGTTGGATGCCAAACGGAAAATCTCGGACGATTTGGTGAATTAAATAATCAATTTTCGTATTTTTCGATTTTCGATTTTCCTTTGCCTGTATTCTTTCGCGACATAAAAAGTAATGCTAAATTGGAACACGCTCGGCATAATTAAAATGCAACTAAAGCCGATTTCCGTTACAGCATTCAATATATATTCCCATCGCTTTCTCTCTTCCGATCTTGTTTGAAAAGAAAATTGACCGAGTCGAAAGCGATTCTCGCTGGAGACGAGCAAATGTAACGTGGCAGCCATTGCGTTTAATTCACGCTCGATTACATGCAAATGCGCATGAAAGATAGGGCGATTAAGATCTCAATGTATTTTCGTATCTTCTCGAGTCTCCTTTTCTAGGCATTAAGCGAGCAAAAAGCATTGAGGTTGTTACAGCTATTCTGTCACATTGATTACTTAATAATCAAAAATTAATCCTCAAAATCAATTTTTCCTCGGTAAAAGTCCAATTGAGTGCTACATAACTAGATTATAAAAACATGATTTGGAAAACGGCCTAGCTTTCAGTTATTTTGAAATAAAATTATAATGTTGGTTGATAAAGTTGTTTTTACAAGAAATCGAATTCTTTCAACTAGCAGAATCTTTGGAATAATTCATTTCTTTATCAACGAAAAGGTTGAGAAGGTTGTTACACGATATCCCTTGGTCTATAAATTAGGATTACAAAGATCAAGCTTGGTGTTGTATAGGTATTGTAACTTGCGCGAATATCTCTGAATGTTAATCCTGAAATCCGCGAGACATTAGTCTCCTAGTCTAAGGTTTATCTGTAGCTTAGCAGCTTGTGAATTATGCGATAAATATACGTTTATCTCTTGTAAGTTCTGTCAATTATTTTACAAATTTGTTTAAATATCGCAAGTGTTAAAAAATTAGATAGGAAAGCACATAAAAGTTTGAAAGATAGGATATATATTACAGTGTGATATTTTAATGTGTTTCTTGCGAAGAGTATTTTAAGAATTAAAAAAAACTTTAAGGGAAGATTTTGCAAATCGATGCATTTTTATTGCAACAAGAAGTCAACAAGAAATAACGACGCAAAGTATCTGAATATTATCAGCTCCGTGCAGTTGATTTCCTCTCTCGAATCCCTTTTCTACCCCCGAACAACCACAGATTTCTGGTTATTTCGCGACAGCATCGATTTTCCATTTCTTTCGCTTCGCTTCCGGAAAAGGAGTCACGTCGTTATTACATTATCATATCGTTTGCATCAATATAAGCGTGATCGATATTTATCGTTGTAGCATATGTAGAGAATGTTTCGAATATTTCCCACATATTCTTTGCATATTATTATCCACGAATTCCTTAGATCTCTGAATTTTCTGTCGGGACAAAGGTTTGATTAGATCTTTTTCCGAAATATTTTTCTACAATAAATATTTGAATATTTTATTTTTAATATTTTTTAAATGTTTGAATAAACTATAATAACTTATTTAATTAATATATTTATTATAACAATTAAATCAACACAATTTGATAACGAGTTGCGATAATGAATTAATAATGAAATTAATATTGAAATTTTATTAAAATGAAATAATTACGCGAATATCGCGAGACTGATAAATATATCGTTATGACTGACGAGATGTTCCATTACCGCGATATTTATCGGTCCCAGTTTCAATATTTCGTTGCGAAAGAAAAGCAAATGTATGGGAAGTGCATTTGAGAAGAAAAACACGAGGTATATTACGTGCATATTTTTCACCTCTATCGGATTTTTTTTCGTTTTTCCTCGCTTTTTCTTTTTTTTTTAAAGCCGATTTTACAAAGGTGCTCCCGCTTCGAACAGCTGGCTTCCGTCTCTAATTACTTCGTTCTCTTTCCGACGATATTCTGTTTATTCCAGAGGATGGAGAAGGTCTCTCTGGCACATAAAAGCGTCCGCGAGCGACAACAAAAAGAGACGATGCAAATATACAAATGCACGAATGGCAGAAGCGGATATTTCTCGCTCGCGGTATTGAAAAATTGAGTGCTCCGGCGTAAAGCTTGGGAAGGTGGGTCATTCTTTTATCCCCCCCCCCCCCGCCTATCCCCCAGTCTCTCTCTCTCTCTTTGACGAGGATTTGGGATCCATACATTTTCCATAAATTTTTGATAGCTCTCTGTTCTCTTGATCGAAAAGTCGCGTGAAAAATATTGACCATGCTCGACCGGAAATACAATCTCGCATAAAATATACTATAGTATACCGTTAGAATAAAAGTGATATACGAAATTTTTGTATCGCCCTTTATTCAAGTTTCGGTAATAAAATCTACATTGCGTGTAATTAATTTACACTAAAGAAAAAAGATTATGTTAATATATTTTTAGAATAACTTGAAGAATTTAGAGAGAATTTATGCTAATTTAAGGGAGGAGGAGAATCAAAAAGTGCGTAATAGTTTTCATACTATTTGCATTTTGTACGAGGCTCCTGTTCCGTTTCTGTTGTGATGATGCCATTTAAATTCAATTTCCTCCTTTCGATCGGAAAACTAGTGAAAATGTAAACTAATGTCGCGGCGACAAGGTACTCGTTCGGTTCGAGCGGAATATATTAAATATGGCAAAATTTATCGTGTTGAGATGCTACACTTCTGTTTCCTTCGCCTCAGCATTCGAGAGATGTAAGATACATATAGTTACGTGTTTTATCTCGTTTTAGCTCGTTTCTCATCGAATGTAGATTACATCGCGATCTCAGACAAAAGCGAAAGCAAAAAGACAGCAAGAAAGAGCGATTGGAAAGAATATTTCTGTGCATGATGCGCGATAGTAAGAGGAATTTACGGTCGTGAAATGCGAAATCATCGCTTTTCACGAGCATTTTAGACGAAATCAACTCGTCGAAAACAAGCACATCTTTGCAAAGTGATTTTGATATATCTACTAGAGAAAACACCTCGAAGATTGAATTCGCGCGAAGGAAAATCTTAAAGATTTGGGGTAATGGAAGAAAAATGTTGTGTGAGAAAATGTTTTCGACATACGACCCTATTTAAAATATCATCCAATTTTATTTCTACACTGAGAAAAAAAATTGTAAATTTGACACTAAATATTTTCAGCTAATAATTATTTTTTTAAATACTTTAATACTTTATTTAAAAAAAATAATAATTTGTTGAAAATATTTAGTCAAGTTTACAATTTTTTTTCTCAATGTACATTATTCTTCTCCTTCTTTTCATATTATTTGTAATTGTTGGAAAAAAATTATTCGATAAAATTGTGACATAAATATCTTTGATATTTATGTCACAATTTTATCGAATAATTTTTTATATATATACCGAATAAACAGTATCATGACTCAAATACCGGATAAACAGTATCATGACTCAAAATATGTATGATAATATACCTTAGGTTTTGTAAATGTTTATTCGTTAAACTGCACGTCTTGCAAACACGGAAAAGTTATTGTAGTTTCAGAGTTGTATAGTTTGTGCGAGAACTCGAGGTCGATACAGAGGGATTAAATCTAACTCTCCCTTTCTCGGCTGCTCTGGCTTCGAGAAGCATTCTCGATCCAAGTATCGAGAGCCCGTTGGCTATTTCCTCTCCTCTCATCATCGCAATCCACGCACGTTTCTAATATCCTGAAGCGTCGAAAAGCGATAAGAGATCATGTTTCTATAAATATTTCTCAACTATTGATTTTCCCGCCAATATTACATTCTGTAGAGAGAATTGCATTAGATGCTCTTTGTTTTTCTTGTCCCGATCTTTAGCAAGAGTCCCGCAAAGTCCCGTAATTGATTCGAAATTGAAGAACTTTCTTGTCTCCTTCGTTTCTTACTCTTGTTATTTAACGCTCGCTCTTAATCCATTGAAGAGAATTTTTTAACATAAAGCTCGAATATACAGTGTGTCGTGGAATCGCCTGTCAATGGACACATGGTGTTATTTTTGGCAAAATATTTAATCGGTGAAAGAATAACGAGATATTCAAACTACAAATCACTAAATATCAAAACAAATTAAGCGAATTTTTAAATTGAGCAATTTTTTAAATTGAGCTTCACAGCCAAAAACAATTAACGAAACATCATTCGCGTTTAGTTTGCAGAAATTTAACAAAGTGCTATGAGAATAATTAATTTGATCTCTTAATATATACATTTTCATTTGTATGCACGCACATCCAAATTATATATATTTTTTTTAAATAATATTTTATGCCGCAAATTATCTGTTATTCGAAAAATACGACTTGTTATGTAATTAATTATAAAGTTGAAATTAATTTAATTTAATTTAATTTAAAAATATCATTGTTGTGATATTTTAATATCTGTCAAGAAACTATGCTTGGTCCGGATAGGACGAGAAAACGAGCGATAAAATACTGTATATAGATGATTTATTTAAAAAGCCGTTTAAAAATTGTGGACCATTGCTCGCGGCAATTCAATATAAATCCAGAACGATCGTCGCAAACAACGGATCGGTTATAAAAAAAATCTATTTTTAGTACGTGACTGACAAATTGGCTGAATTGGACAGTTTTTTTGTCTAAAACGATGGTCACAAACCTCCCTCTCTATGTATAACATGTTTAGTTTGCTCGACTGATAGAAATTGAGATATTTAGGAGAGAGTTATTTCTTCTTCGAAAGCGAATCACGATTCCTCTTATAAAATTCTCAATCATTTTCATTTTTTTCCTTAAGATTAACCTTTCCTTTAATAAGATTTAACATTTGATGTCGCGATAACATCGTTAACGCAGATTCAGTATCCGTTTATTTCCGGGCACCTTGTAAGTAGAAATCCACCGCGAATTCTGTCGGGGATAATGGATCGTCTGAAATAGTTCTAGACTAAGATGAAATTCTACGAAGCGCGATCCTTACGTTTGGATGCAGGGAAAATCGATCATTTGTGGTATCGCGTGGGTAAACTTCATTGTGTTTCTCGATACGAGATTTCAGCCGATAATAATTCTTCGGTGGAGAATTATACCTCAAATTATGACGTAGACTGAAAGAAAATTATCAGAGATCGAACACGCGAAAATGCAAAAGGTTCACGAAGATTAACGATTACGAGCACGATTATCGTCGAGTTTATCGGTACGATTTATCGATTATAAGACGGCGTAAAAATCCACAAAACAATCACATCAAATCATTGCAACGTTCATGATAAATACGAAAAATATTCAAAATTATATTCGCGTACACCTGTCATCCTAAAAATTATTACATTCACTTTAGACCGACTACATAATTCACGACAGAGCGAATTTTATTTATAAATCTACGCACCAAGTGTGATAGAAAAACATTTGCACACATACACATATATATATATATATATATAGGATGCGTATATCATAATAAATCAAAATACACCCGGTGCATGAAATCATAAATGGAATTCAGTTATGAATCCTGTCGCGAATTATGGATCGTGCAATAAAATGAGGGCTTTAACGTAATCAATACTGTAACCGATCCGATTATTCCGAAGCGAATTTTTCTTTTCTTTCTTTCTTTTTTTCGACATTTTTTTCCCCTAACAAATCACAAGGAAGCTCTCTCTTGCACCCGGCTAAAAGGTCAAAGGTTATTAGTGCACTGTTAATACTTTGCGCGCAATTAAGTGGCTATTAAGTGGGCGGGACGATTTGACCCACCTAATCCAGTTTTATCCCTCCCCCCTTCGCTTCATCCCTGCTTCACCCCCACGACGACATTCGCGCAGGGACATGGACAATGTCGGGTGAACTGATTTACTTTCGGCGAAAATTTGTTCCACCGCCGATAATAAACCAACCGCCCTCAAGTGAAATCAATGCAATTAAAGTGACATGGAACGATAAAAGCGAAAAGCGGTATTTGATTTTCGCGATATTCGTCCGGTTAAATTCGCGCCGCGAATCATCGATGGTCTCTCTTGACGGTCCGACCCGGCAAATCCGAATTATTTCTCGCTGCGAGACGATAAATCGAACGATTAAATCTCACGTTGACCCGGCCTATTCTGATCAAAACGCGCCAGGGCGGAAATTGAAAGGGTTTTACAAAATGCTTTACGAACGGAAGGCAGGTTGAATTGCGAAATTTCGTGATTGCTCTCGTAGACGGTGTAATTAAAACTTATTTATCGATTCGTGTGAGAGTTATCGCGGAAAATCGATAGCAAGGGAGATGATAAAATCAAACAGTACTCATATATGTATTTTTGACTCGTAAAAAGATGAAATATAGATCAGAAACTAAGATGGAGGTAAGACGCGATATTATTATTATCACATCCTTCTTAGAATTCTTAGAAAGGCTATTTCATCCGCGAGATAATTTTCGTGGCGACAATGTCTATTGTCATCGCTCTATTGTGGCTGCCAAATGTTCTCTGGAGCGATTGATCTTTGGAAGGAGAATTGAAGGCAAAGAAGCGAAGTCCTACGACGTTTTGCATTAGGACAATGCATCCTGCGCGACAGTTTTCGACTTCTCCCCTTGGAAAAACACTCGAGTGCTTCCGCAACTTAACTGTACTCTATAGACTGCTGACCTTCTGTCGCCGAAAGGCAAGCTCTTTCCTCCTCGTAGAACCGAAGAATTGTCCCCCGAAAGGACATTATTTTGCGGCGATCGATAACATCCAGAGCGACGTAACCGAATCCTCCGAAGAAGAAAACTTGCGGTTGTGCTTCCGCAAGAGTGTGAAGGGACTTTGCGAGGAATCTATTTTCGGAGGAGACAACCGGAATCGCCGCAAGTTTGGAAAATGGCGAAAATCAAGAAATATAGTCGGGAGAATAGATATCCCGTCTCCTTTTTTTCCGGACGACATATTACAAGTTTCAAAAATTTCAGAGAGTACTGGACAAATTATTTAAAAAAATCTATAAAAGTGTTCTACTAAGAAAAGTGAAGACGCAGCAAAATTTTTGATACAGTTACCCTAGGTAATAATTACGTATTATTATTTTGACAATTTTGAAACTTCGTTGCTTCAAAATTGCAGGGAAGCAACAGATTTTGATTCCAAATTTTGAAACACCCTGTACGATAAATAAATATCTGATTTGGCGCTTTGACGCGTGGTGGAATTAGATTCGACATTTGTTTAACTTTCGATTCGATTCGCGATTTAGATCGCGAGCTTGGTTGGTTCTCAATTAGCAGGAACTTCACGCACGTGATGTACGCACCGATGTTGCATTTGCGTTTCCCGATTCCGGGTTTCCGGGAGGCATGCTTCCTCGTTTCCCGGCCGATAATTGCCGCCATTAAAAGATTGCCGAGGCAGAGAATACACAATTTCAACGCGTAATCCAAATGTCGTCCGCGAGATATTGTCGCTCGTTACGTTTACAAATTTGTAATCTTTGCACTCTCTCTCTCTCCCTGGTAAAGTGAAAAGGTAAATATAAAAGAACAATATAAAATAATACGAAATAAAAGTATAAAATATCAATTAAAAATGCAAATTTATAGAAAATAAAATTTAAATATAAATATAAAGTAAATTAACAAAAAACGTTTATTTTCATAATAAATATGAAAACAAATTGTATGTATTTTTATATAAATGTATGTATGTTGTATGAAATATCATATATATTATCGCAGCATAAATATAATTCATATACAGCGTAAAATTAGACTAATTTCGCGCAAAATCCTTTGATAAACTTGCAGAAAATTTTTTTTTATTAAAAATAAATTTGGTTAAAAAATCAAAAACCTTCTCTTTTGCGCTTCTTTAATTTTCTCGGTGTTAAATATCCTTATGAATATTACCGTATGCGAAATATGCCGGAAGGGCAAAGAGTCGCTCGGTGCAAAAAGCCGTCAGTTTTCATTTTTTCCGCTGGCGTAACATTAATGTAATACCGCTTCTCAGCATCGGCGCTTTTCAAAGGCGGCTGTAGCAACCGTAAGGGAATTTTGTTGTAAGATAAAAAGCGAAAAATAACGGCCACCGTCGCGCTAAGTAGGTTTGACCGCTCTGCTCTCAACGTGTGGCTTTAAAGTTTTCTCCACCTGAACTCCAGCCACCCCGATCGACTTTCGATAGCGATGGGGGATAACGGAGCGAAATCTCGATCGATTATGGTGATCCGGCTCACTTAACGAGAGCATCTCATCTATGTGATAATGAACGTTAGAAACTAAACGAAGCGAATCTGTACTTAATCAAGGATAAAATGAACCAAGAAGGGTTTCTTGTGGGTACTCGTTAACATTTTGTGTATCGTGCGATATTAATTTTTGTTTTTTTCAACGAAAATCGAATACTCGACACGTAAAATATTGAAAAGGGCACGTCAAAAATGCAAAATAGCATACTCGGTGTTGCGAGATAAAAATTCTCGATGGAATTTCAGATAAACATTGCAAATACCCAGGTAGAACATGAAACTCATAATGACATCACCTAAAAGTCATTTTAGAATCATTTCAGAATCATAATGATCTCATTTGATATACTTTTGGCAATGTTTTGGTGATTTATTTTCGATATTATATTGACTATATGTATAAATATTATAGTATATATAGTATGTATTTATATGTATTATATGTATATTTTAATTATATTTAAGCAACATAATCTTTTTAAAATTATATAATGATTATTGAACTTAAAAATTTATGATTCTTTTTGGTCATCTTTAACTCATTTTTTTAATCATTTTTATTTAAATAACTTTTAAGTGATAAATAAAATCATGATGACGTCCTAATGATGTCATTATGAGTTTCATGTTCTACCTGGGTAATGATTCTAGAAACGCTCGAGCAGGGAAACTATAAATTCGCTCGTTACATTGCGTTATTACTATCAAAATAATAATAATTGTTTATTATTTTCCAGTTTGTCCCTCGGATTTACTCGGTGATTTTCCAGTCCGCAGCGTTCGACGATGTCATTATTATTATTATTGTTATTATTATTGCAACTACAATAATATCTATCACCGTATCGTTAAATGCCACCTAATTCTATATCGCTACGCGATGAATATCAATTGCGTCATCGTAATTGATGTTGAATTATGAATTATAAAATCAAATTTTCCGCGAACGAATATTATGATCGCGAATATATACCGTTGTCAGAAAATTTCGGCCCGATTTTTTCCCATGCGTTTCATTTCGCCGCTTTTCTGATCACCTAGGGTGTTGTGTTTCCCAGCCATTATTGTTACCGTTGATTGTGTAGTTTCGGATGAAAGGGATGCTACGCGTTTCCTATATTTCCTATATTTCCATGCTATATATAATGAGTATCCGTGTCTGTTCCGCACGCGGCCTGTCCGCTATTGTTCCGCAGTTTTCGCGATTAAAGTTTAAATTGCTCGCGAACTGGGCGGCGATGGATGAGCTTGATAGAAATGGAACGTTTGTGATTATACACGCGAAAGGTTCAAGTCAAATATTTGATGTGCATCGTAACTTTTGGCCGAATTCGCCGCGCGGTTGCAAAACGAAGATCGCTCCATGTTACACTCGCCCCTCCCCTACCCTTTCCCTCCGTTATTGCAAATTACTGTTCAACAAAATTGGAACTCCACCAAAATGTACTGTGGAAATGTACTGTGGAAATGTACTGTGGAATACTCGACGCGATATTTCTAAAGAATTTCGGAATCGTACCTTTGTCATTTGCATCAAGAGTTTAATATAAAAAAATAAAATATTACATTGCATATTTTTATAGTATTTTTATAGTATTTTTATCGATATAGAAGCATCTTTTAAATTTCTTTTTTATTAAGAAAAAATAATATATTACATTACATATTATATTACTTACAAATCTATTTTTTCTTTTTTGTGGAGCTTGAAAATGTATTGTGGAGCTCGAATAATAACTCGACACGATATTTCTAAAGAATTTCAGATTCGTACCTTTGTCATTTGCATCAAGAGTTTAATATAAAAAAATAAAATATTACATTGCATATTTTTATAGTAAAAAAAATAATTAAATATCTTCAGGGTGAAACATTTAGCGTATTTTTGTTAATTAATTCTTTTAAATCATTTATAATTATCTATTTATCGATATATTTTATAGAAGCATCATTCAAATTTCTATTTTATTAAAAAAAAATAATATATTGCATTACATATTATATTACTTACAAATCTATTTTTTCTTTTTTGTGGAGCTAGAAAATGTATTGTGGTGCTGGAATAATAACTCGACGCGATATTTCTAGAGAATTTCAGATTCGTACCTTTGTCATTTGCATCAAGAGTTTAATATAAAAAAAAATAAAATGTTATATTACGTATTTTTACAGTAAAAAGAATAATTAAATATCTTGAGGGCGAAACATTTAGCGTATTTTTGTTAATTAATTCTTTTAAATCATTTATAACTATCTATTTATCGATATATTTTATGGAAGCATCTTTCAAATTTCTTTTTTATTAAGAAAAAATAATATATTACATTATATATTATATTACTTACAAATCTATTTTTTCTTTTTTAAATCGATATATCTCAGGATTCAATATTTTCTTCCGCAATTCCAATTTCGTTGAACAACTGTGCACGTTGCGTAATATCACGGTGGGATAATTCGAACGATTCGGGATTAATTGATAGCTTTCCTAGAAACTTAACTGAGAACCACTCCACCCCCGGGATCGATTCGTTCTCGTTAGCGCGTCAGTCAAGCAACCACATCAATTATAATGGGGTATCGGTTTAAAGATACTGACGTCACTAAAGCACATTGAACTTTCATTAAACTTACGCGTCGACGACGAAACGCGGCGTACAATTACGTAAAGTCGTCGTTGGAAAAAGGAAAATGTGATGTAACCTGGTATTCTCTTTCTTCCTCTCTCCCTCTCTCTCTTTCTCGACTTACATTATTTCCTGCTTTTCCATGATGCAGTAAATTACGTCGTTTAAAGAAAAAAAGTATTAATCCAGTGTGTGCTGTAATTTTGACTTCGTTTAGACATTGTTATTCAAATAATACCGGAAATGGATTTACGAGAAATATTACAGTGTTTCCCGTAGATTAAAGAGATTTTCCATGATTCTCTTCTCTTCTTGAAAAGTAATATTTAAACAGATAAAAATTTCATGCTTAACATTTTAGCGTTTTATCCATAATTTTTTGGATAATTTAAAAAAGATTTATTGCGATCACTTTTTTCCAAAATTATAATTTATTTCGCGCCCTTCAAATGGATGCAGAGTGATTCTCGATGCATAGGTTGTTTGTATCCATTATATGATTGAATGGTAAGATATACGTTTTTCGAAATATGTCATTTAAATATCGAAGAGCAACAATATTTTTCAAGTGTTAGACGCGTCGTAAACATCGATCCCGTTCAAGATCTCTTTTTTCCTATTTTTATTTATCTATCTCTCTCTCTCTCTCTCTCTCTCTCTCTCTCTCTCTCATGGCGCTGCAAGGATATCAATTTTACGACGACAATTCGACATGTTAGACAAATATCAAGCTTAAGGTGAAAACAATATCGACAGCACACATCCGGAAGAACCAGATAAGATTCATGGGAACCGGAAAAACGATCGAGGAAAAGAAGGGCGGAGAGAAAAGCTCGTGATAAAACGCGCGTGTATTTTATATCTAGATAGAGATATCTTCTCGAAGATGCGAACAGTGAATTTCCGAAACTGGCAAACCTCTTTTCACTACCCTTCGATTCGGACGCTTCAAATCTCCGAAAAAGGATCGGAACTTAATTTTTTACAATCTATCCACAGAATGGATCAGCGAGAATTGTCGAGGACGGGCGAATTTTTCGAAAAAATTTATTTTAAAAATTTATTTCGTACTTAAATATCAAGTTATTTTAAAATTAATGATGCAAAAATGAAATTTAACTTTATATCGTGATAAAAATATGAAAAATCAAAGATTAATCCAGATCTATGAATGACTAGATTCGTAATTTTCTTAAGATCTCTTAAGATGATTATAAAATTTGCGAGAGAACAAATTTTAATTTTAATTTAATTTCAATTTAATTAATTTTAATTTTAATTTTAATAAATCGCAATTGTTCAGAAATTTTATATACATTTCGGAAACATCCATTTTATGAAAGGGAATTTGATTGTGTTTTGCAGATACAATGAGGTAGTAAATTATCCACGGAGCACCTGATGAGAGGCGATTTTTAACCCGGCGGGCGACATGTTGTTCCTGTCGAGCCGCAGCAGCCGGAAAGGGCCCATCGCTTGCCTGGTGGGTCTTCTCCTCCTTTTCGCCCTCTATCAGCTGGGCATTATTTGCGGCTCCACCAGGTACATGCCCACGGCCGTGATGGTTAGCAAGGAGGTGAGTGTTTCAGTCAAACTGTAATTTACTGCACGATATAAAAATTACGTGTCCTTTCTTTAATAACTAGAAATAATATAGATAATTTTTTTATTACATAAGGTACAATTGCATTAAATATATATAAATAAAAATTCATAAAAAATATTAAATATATATATATATATATATATTTATATATAATTAATATCTATATAATATATAATTATATAAATATATAATTAAAAATGTGTAGTATATTTTTTGGAATTTTTGATATTTAAATAGACAATTATTAATTCTCTTTCTCTTTTTCTATTAAAATTTTAATTACCCATATTATGAAAGAGAGAGAACTCCATTCTCGTTCCCTCCCAATGCGATAATAACAATAATAATTAATTGAAATAATAATAACGATAATATCACAATACATTATCACGGCTCGAGTCTCATGGAGCCTATACATTATTAATCGGCAATTAATGGCTGTCAAAGTATTAATTGCGTCGAGCTTGTTAAGAGCTCTGTTTCATGCAAATATCGAATTTTAATCCGTCGAGCGAATTTGTTGATTATGAATACGTCGCTTTACAAATTGAAATTTACTAGACAAAATTTATTTGAATCCAAATGAGCTTTGTGAAAATAAACATTGTCTTAAACAAGTAGTATCCTTTTATAGCGCCTGCGTATTTTGGTAATTGAAAAATTAGTCGCGAGAGATTAAAACTTTTTTTTCAATTCAATAAACGTTTTCGTAATTTTCTCAAAAATTCTTTAATTTAAAAAATTTTTAAATTAATTTTAAATTAAAAAAAAGATAACATTTTTGTAATTTTTGCAAAAACTTTTTAGCAAGAAATGTAATAATGATTCTCCCAGTCATTCAAAAATTCTCGACACGATACTTTGACATGTTATTAAGTGAAAGATTACTAGATACATATATGCGTCTAGTTACTTAATATACACAAAATGAAACATATGTGGAACGTGGCATAGAAATGAAAGATTAATCTCGCGTATCTTTCGCCACGTTTTCGATGTGTAATTGCGAAGGAGAAGAAAGATGACTACGAATTTACGTAACTGTTGGATGAGGTATTAACGAACAGACTGGAGCTTCATTTTGGCCTTAATCAACGCCAAACTGCCGGACGTAGACGAAGCGATATCCGGCGTTTCTGAAGAATAGTTCGACCAAGTTATTTCACCGACAAAGTCGATACACTGTCGAGTCTAACTTTTGAGCCAACTACTTCGTGTCTTCTCGATCTACTTCCGCCGTCAACTTGAGAGAGACGCTTTTATTAATTTTCTTGCAGACTTACTTTAATTGTGTTAAGGTAGTTATGGTAAAATACCGGAACGAACGATGAACAAGAGTTTATATCCCACTTACTTATGGGCCTAACTCGGTAAAATGTATAATAAAATAAAAAAGAATATATATCTTTATTTCTCTACATTTTATATTTTTACATTTAAAATTTTATATTTATTTATATTTCTCTTTTTTGTTAAATAAATAAATAAGTAGATAGATAAATAAATAAATAAAAATATACACACATAATATAATATAATATTATATACATTATAATAAAATATAAAGATGTATATAAATATAGTTAAAAATATATATATACATATTTATTGATTTATTTGCTTAATAAAATGGTAGGATAAAAGTCGAAATAAATAAACAAAATTTTTATATAAAATACAATCAAAAGTTTTTTTTTTATTTTATATTGTTTCTAATTAAAAACGATTAAAAATGAAAGATTTTCTGCGAATGAACTTTACATGAATATAAATGTAACAAAGCAAAATATCCTTAGTTCTGATCCTTTATTCAATTTTTTAAACAAAATTCGTTTAAATTGAATTTTAACGATGTCTATAAAATTGCAAAAGCAATGTTTTATAAAATAACAATAATTTAACGTAATTTTTTATTTGAATGATAATATGAATTTTCGATAAACTATTGTATTTTTCTTGTTAGATTTTTACCAAACATGTAATAATGAAGATGTATATTATGTGTAAATTTTTACATGCTGTATATATTTATATATATATATATATATATATATATATATATATATTTATACTTATATATATATTTTAGATACTAATTTTCTTTTAAATATATATTTATACTTATATATATATTTTAGATACTAATTTTCATATATTATATACTTGATTATTATGTTTTTATTGAACAGAAATATGTGGTCGGGCCGTTTGATCGCAAGACGTACACGTACGATCGTTACATGCCGCTCATTTTCATCGGCGGTGTACCACGATCAGGTACGACCTTGATGCGTGCCATGTTGGATGCACATCCTGACGTGAGGTGAGTGCTACGTTACCAGGATATTTTAGATTTCAATAAATTCGAAAAAGATAGACCTAAAAAAATAGAAATAATTTATTTATTAAAATATAATATAATGACTTATTATATAATATTATATTATATATTATATTCATATTATATTAAAAAATATTATATTAAACAATTTGGCAAACTTTATTCAAGGTGCGGACAAGAGACCAGAGTCATCCCGCGGATTCTCCAGATGAAGATGCACTGGTCGAAATCCGAGAAGGAGAATGTGCGACTTACCGAGGCGGGAATCTCGAAAGAAGTAAGTGTGTTTGTCTTGAAAACGTGAGAAATAATGACGGTAAGTTATGATGAAAAAAGGAGAGAGACATAAGAAATATATCTCAATGAAATGGGACAGATTTGAATAATGTATCGTCTGACGACAAAGGAAAATAGAACTCTCGGGAAAAAAGAGTTTCCAACGTTTTCCCTATTTATCGAGAGTGCGACACTACTTCTCTAGTACTCTTGAAAAACATGGAAAAACGGGCAACCCCGGAAACTTTTCCATAAGTAGGATACTTGGTTTATTTAAATTCGCCCCGATATTTAAACGTCTCCCGTCCTTCTTACCCTCCAAAAAACTCAGTAAAAGTACAAGATTTATGTACACAGTTTGAATAATTGTACTTCACTATGGCGCAAAATTGTAAACTTTGTTCTCCGAATCTTAAACTGGTCGCGTTGGTCCAAAAGCTAACATGGTAAGCTCGTTCACCTTCCAAAAAAATATTAAAAAATACCTGAATATATTACATTTGAAACTTTCCTGTACTTTTACGCACATAAAAGAGAGAAGAAATGGTAGACGTACCAAAATTCTTGTAGAAGTATTTTGGGATATCAAGACTGTTGCTCTTCTCCAGGTGATAGACAGCGCGATAGCAGCCTTCTGCCTGGAGATAATAGCACGACACGCCGAGCCGGCGCCAAGATTGTGCAACAAGGACCCACTCACCCTAAAAATGGGCTCATACATCCTCGAACTCTTCCCGAACGCCAAATTTATATTCATGGTACGCGACGGACGCGCCACAGTGCATTCCATCATATCCAGGAAGGTGAGAAAAACTCTATATATTTTATACGTTACATTTTTCAAGATGTACATATTAAGATGCCACGAAAATTGCGTCATTTCTGTATTTCAAATTTTAAAAACCTAGTTGTCAAGAAATATTTTTCTTTAATAAATTATCTTAATATCGCTCAGTCAGTTAATCAAAGGAAAATAATGTAATCGACCAAAATTAGCCAGAATTTTTGTTTATTAATTACAATAATTTTGTTTAGTAATTACATGATTACATTATTTCCAATGATCCTTAAATATTTTTCTTTTTGTCAACTCTTGCAATTTTTTTCAATCCCTAAACATTAACAGTTTCTCCTCATTCAGCGTTTTTCAGCTTTTTAATGTATTTTTAGATATAAATATAGACGGATCGATGATGTATAGAGCGATGCGATTCAATACGACGATTCTACAAGTATCATCTTCTCTCCTTTCGCAGGTCACCATAACGGGGTTCGATTTATCGTCCTACCGGCAATCTCTCATTAGATGGAATCACGCAATTTCCGTAATGTACGGCCAATGCAAGGAGCTAGGACCAGAAAGATGCTTGATGGTTCCATACGAGCAGCTGGTACTGCATCCACGTCAATGGATGAAGAAAATACTAAATTATTTGGATGTGCCGTGGAACGAGTCCGTCATGCATCATGAGGAATTTATCAATAAACCTGGTGGAGTGCCTCTGAGCAAGTAAGAAGAAAAATAGAGAAAAAGAGAAGAGAAGAAGAGAAAGAGAGACGCATTTAAACTTTAATTTAATAATATTTAATATACAATTAGTAGATTCATACATGTGCACGTTAAAATAACGTTACATGATGGTAAAGTTATATATTAATTAATGTTAAAATATGTAATGATATAATGCTTCGCATTATAATTAATGCTA
Source organism: Camponotus floridanus (assembly GCF_003227725.1). Taxonomy (NCBI): domain Eukaryota; kingdom Metazoa; phylum Arthropoda; class Insecta; order Hymenoptera; family Formicidae; genus Camponotus; species Camponotus floridanus. Next base: position 694,984 of record NW_020229868.1, read on the forward strand.
AAATTCAAACAAATTAACATTCACATTATTAATGTTGAAGTAATATCGTAAGATGAGGCATCATTAAAATAAGAGAAAAAAAGAAAGAGAGATGCATTTAAATTTACTTTAATAATATTTATAATATAGAATTAGTAGACACATACATGTGCATGTTAAAATAATGTCACACGATGATGAAGTTACATATTAATGTTAAAATATGTAATGATATAATGCTTGTAATTAACGCATTGTAATTAATGCTAAAACGAATTAGTCATTCACATGATTAATATTGAAGTAATATCGATAACACGATAAAATGATGCATCATTAACATTAAAATAATGCAATAATGCATAAAGTTAATAAAAGCGATAAAACGAGCGTTAGATAATATTAATGTCACACGTTCAACAGGGTCGAGAGGTCGTCGGATCAAATTATAAAGCCGGTGAATCTGGCAGCGCTGACCAAATGGGTCGGCAATATTCCCGAGGACGTAGTGAGAGAGATGGCTGACATCGCCCCGATGCTCTCCGTGCTCGGCTACGATCCTTACGCGAATCCGCCCGTCTACGGCGCCCCGGATAGTTTAGTTAGCGACAACACCAGACGGTACGTGCCCATTCGATATACTATACGATTGTTACAGTTATCGTATACAGGATTGCTATCATGAGCAGTATTCAAATTGCGTGCAGTGAACCAAAACCGAAGTAGGACACAATTAATTTGACGTACTAATGTATGCCGTTCCGTCTACAGTTATGATTCTAAATTAATTGAAATTTCAAACGAAAGATTATAGTTATTTAAGAAAATCTCACATTGTAGCGTTAACGACAAACAAGGAAAATACTTTTCACCAATTATTATATATAACAATTTTTTATATAAAATTTATATAAATAATTGTTCAAATAAAATACTCCTTGCACAGGAATCTTTAACAATATATTATAAAAAGTTGAATATATAATTTCTGATCAAATAAAAAGACTTAGAGAGAGAAACAGAATCTAAATGAAATTATAAATTTTACAAAATTTTAGCTGCCAAATATATTCCATTACTATTGTATATATTATTTGATACGTGATATTTATTTAATTTCTTCTCTTTCAGGGTGTTGGCTGGCGAAAAACTCTGGGAGGAAAAGGCGCGGGCATTTCATCTATCCCACAGACCGACTGAGACGAGCAACGAGGAAGCTGCTTCCAGCACGGCTCCGGTCGCGTGACCCCGCGTGATACTTTTAGACGCGCGCAACACGTATAATCAACTTCTATCCCAAGTCTAATCCGACTTGGGACTTCCGCGTGTGCGGACTTCTCCCCTTGTATTTTCAAAGTAAACTCGACAGTCGCGTACGACGCGACTCTTGTCGTCCCGTCGTGGATTAATCGTCGTGTTTTCTTAATCTCCTTCGTTGTCGCATCGACGACATGCATGGACAACGAATTCATCGGCGTTCGATCATCGCGATGTTTATTTATTCGCATCAGGCTCGCGTGTTTCGTGAAATCAGGAGATTTGTAATATTAGGTCATGATTAGAAAACACAAAGTGTCTTTTCAGAAATCAGTACTTAAAGTACTGTCGGAAATGTTTCGGAGATAGTTTATTAAGTGTCAATACAGAGCTATTATATCGCTGCGTAATAAGATAATTTTTAAGTGTTTTTTTTAAATGTTCATGTTTTTAAAACAAATATGACTTTCTTTCATCTTAAAATGAGTATATTAACAGCTCTCATAGTTTATTTCTGGAACGTGCATATAATGCCAATATAATGTTTAAAAATATGAGATATAATAATAATATATGAATAGCAGAGCTATTATTATATTAATTTGATGCACTCAATGCAAGATGAAGCATAGTTTGTAAGGTTCATTTTAGATATGATTTATGTTAGATTTATGTTGTATTTAAATATCTAGACTGGACCTCGCAAATTATTATCGTATCGCATTTTTATACAATTTTTTTTATTTCTACTTAATAATGCATACTATAAGTATATATAACTATAAGTAAATTTATTAGTAACAAATTATAAAGATTAAAAGAGATCTGATAAAACTTTTTATTGATCAAATTGAACAAATAGACAAGTTTCTTCTTGTCGCTAGACATTGTCTAGCATTACAAGAATTGTAGTTGTAAGAATTATAAGACAAATCTCGAATTGACGGAATACTTGCTCTGATCTATCATCATAGTCACTGATTATTGCGAGCCATGAGAATAACAAGTTTTCTTCGTCACGCTTAGCGATCAAACTTTAATCATATATTGTAAAAGATCCGTTATTTTGGCGAGTTGAATCTTCAAGTTGAATCTGCTTTAAAAAATACTAAAAATCATCTCATGCTAAATGTCGCGTTATAAAGATAAATATAGCGATCTTTTTCGCTATCTTTTTATGTGGAAACCAAATATCGTATGATTGGTTTTAATCTTTTTTTATTAAATGACATCGACCAATAATGGCCAGTGATTTTAACCAGAAGCGTTGATAAAATATTTAACGACGATAGATCAACTTTAAATGTGCAAAAAGAAGGTAGAAACTTTCCTCTTTTGTCCCTCGTGAACAAAAGTCTTGGCGTCGGTTGATTTAGGAGGATAATAATCCAGCGCAAAGTTTTCCATTCAACGTTAAACGCGATCGTCCGATACATGGAACGAAGTTACGCAAAAATATTTAAAGTTTACTCATTTATCACAAGCAGTAATTTTAAGGTTTGTACAATGCAAGATGTTTTGCTAACTTAGCAATATGGATGTATAGCTTGTTTTTTCTTTCCTTATTTTTCAGATAAATTATCATTTTTGCGTAATATTCGTTCATAATTAAATATTATATGTGAATATATATCATACAATTAATCACATATAAAGTCGAAAAGTTTGCATACTAGGGTTCTTATTCTCCATATCTTCACTATATCATTTCAATTTCACTTTATTGTAACCAATTTGAATCGAATTTTTCATATATTTTTTAAGCAATATATTTTATTTTCTTAGTATTAAAAAATATTACCAATGTATTAAAATATTACAAATATATTTCTGATATTATCAGAAATTAATATCTGGTTGGTGACACAAAACGGTGATACATTTGTCATAAAAAATTACAAAAAATTTCAAGATTTAAAATAATTTTTATTGATTAGAAAGCATTTTAATTAGAAGATTTCTCCTTTAAACTTTTTCCTTTTGAAAATTAATTTTATTTAACTGTTACTTAAAATTAAAACTTGCTGGAAAAAGATGTGACACAGTTTTTATGAACCAACCTGATATTTATATAAATGTAAATAATACATGTGAAATTTTTCTCGACTGTATTTGACTGCGACATATTTCCCTTGTTCATGGATTTTCATGACAGTTATGTTATAATTTTGGAAAAGAATAATGCACTGTTAGAATGGAAATCTGCAGCAGACAAAGCAAAGGCATGTCAAAATCTTGACTATTTGTCGAATTGTGCAATTAAATTATTTTAATATTACATAAATCTGTTACATCCAATCCACGTCCCTCATGTCACTTCCAATCGACAGATAAAAATAGATTGTAGCCTCATCTTGATATCGCACATATTTATATAATTTACACAAATCATAAAACTAGTAAAATATTTTAAATTATTATTTATGAACAAAATATTTTAGTTTCTTCATTAAGTTTAATTAATTATATATTACTGGATTTTAATTCAATTTAATTTCAAAAATGTTGCTTTTCCTTATACATGAAAAATTAAAATCTTATTTTAATTGAAACCAGTCAACAATTTTCTGAAATAGGCATTTGTTAATACTTGGAAATATTTTAACAATATGCATGAAATTAAATCTAATTTAATTTTAATTTAAAACGATATATATATACATTGTATATATATTTATATATATATATATTTTTTTTTTTCATGTATCAATATATAATGATATAACAATGTTGTTTTTGTGACTTCAAAGAATTTCGCACACGTTATAATATTTGCAAGCCTCGACAAATATGTATATACACATAATTGTACATATGTATATACACATATTAACGCATTTTTTTTTCAGTTTCAAATAATAAATGTCACATATAAATGATAACATTTCAAAAAATTTATATATATATTTAATTTTATATAGTAATAAATTATATATTACACATTCAGACTTGGGGTCTAGGGAGGAGTTGCATTTAAATAAATAAGAATCAATTTTTAATATACATTCAGTAATGAAAAATGCGCGGGCACAATATAAAAATACATTTTTTACTCAATTACATTGTTGTTTATCATAAAATTTTTATATTTCATAGGAATTTTGATAAATTGCATTACATATCTTTTACGACGGTGCCTTTCGATATTTCGCCTGCACCCACACTCTGTACATTCTCAATTGTTTGCCCCTATTAACTTGCAGTCTTCTATCTACAAAGTTTTGTTCTTCGATGAAGCCATTATTGGTAAATAATTTTCTAATTTCCTCTGGAATTGATATTTTTATATAGTAAAAATTTTAATGAATAAATTGAGAAAAATATTACAAGTATCAAATTATAGATACTAATTGTTTAGCAGACAAAAATCATATATTATGGTTTGAAATTACTAATGTCTAAAAAAAGTTTTGACATACAAGAATAATATATATATAATTAAATTATGATGTTAAATCTATAACATTAAAATATATCAAAATTTCTAAGAGAAATGTTACCACTTAAGAAAAAGTACACTTTGGTGCCATCTCCGCGCACATAGAAATTCTTGCCGAGACAATTGCCTTTCTTAAATCTCAATTGCGCTAAATCATATCTGCCATAATCGCGAAACAAAACTATTCCACCTGGCTTTAGATACTTATATATTTGTCGCACAACATGTTGCATTCTACAAAACAATAAAACAATATATTAACAATCCCCTTTTGGAATAAAAATACAAAATATCCCAAATGTAATTGCATAATGAGAACAAAACATATTACAGAAATATTTATATGACAAAAATAACAAAAAACATTAAATATATAAAATATATAAAAATTTAAATCCATAAAATATTAAATATATAAAAATATATAAAATAAAAAATTATAATAAAAGATGTAAAAAGCACACAATAAAAAAATTAATATTAATGTGACAATAAATAATATAATATAATAAAGGAAATGAATTAATACATGACAAAATAACATACTTATCAGGATGGATGGCAGACAATACAAATATAAGAATGATAATGTCTAAACTTTCAGGCTCAAAAGGAGTTGTCCATGTTTCTTGAGTTACATCTAGGACGAATGCTTTACATCTAAAATCACAGATGTAAATTGTGCAGACAATCTATACAATTATGTATATGTATTTGTGATATATTGGATAAGTGGAAATAAATATAGACAAATTTTGAGAATATTTTACCTATTTACATTGTAAGCAGAATTTTGTTGTAGTATATCAATTGCTTTCGCGGAAAAATCACAGCAATAAACAAATAGCTTTGGATCTATATTATACATGAGTATAGGAAATACAGTGTTTCCTACACCACAGCCTATTTCGAATATTCTACAGCTATCTTTACATGGTAAATTGAGGATTTTGATATGCTTATCTCCGCGACTTCTATCTTCATCGGTAAGCGCAGCTCTCATAGGCCTTTCTGTGTCCTGTTTCACAGTATTGGGAGCCAATTCAGGAAACTCAATCAGTAACCAATGTCTGTCTTTAAAAAACCTGAAATAAATGTATTTGAAATTTATCCCTAAAATAACATACATAACATTTCAATTCAATGATTTAATAATCCAATTAATCTAAATAATTTTCCTAGATTTTATCTGTAAATAAAAACATACCTATTGTTGTGTATCCCATAAAATTTATCCCAATATTTGTCCGCTTCAGTTTCATATTTCAAGAAATCTTCATGTGATATTGTAACAATGGAATTTTCATCCACTTTTTGTTGCGCCAATTTCTCTTGTTCCTCATCCCATGTAACATTATCCCTTTTAAAGAAAATACTAAATATTTAATAATATCAAAATGTGTTTAATAATAGATATATTAAACAAACAAAATGATTCAAAGCTTTTTATATTGCTCTTGTTTAATAATAAATAAAAAGGAAATAAGATAAAAATGAAATAATGATCAAAATGAAAAATATATTAACAAAATGTATCAATATTAAAGCTCATTGTAACTGTACTTTTTATATTCACAGTAAAACAGTTTTCACTTTGAAAATAATTTATTACGTATAAAATAAAATATTAAAATATAATACTTAATATTAATAATATGTACTATTAAAATATATTTATTACGTATAAAATATAATATTAAGTGTTGAATTCTAAAAACATTTTAACTTATAAATTAGAGCATACTTGTCACGTAACAGGTATGTATTTGAAATCTAATGTCAAGTCCAATCTGAAAAGAATATCGCACAAGAGAAAATATTCGTGTATAATAAAATAAACAAAAGTCTATGCAACAACAATTAATATAAGCACGATAATGTTCGATTGACGTTTTCATCTCATAATTTCGCAGAGGTTAGGCCGGAAATAAATTCCTAATTCGATCAAACGTCAGATCCAAATGTCACGTGCAGCCGTTTATACACGTGGGGCTGCAACGTACCATGCATTGTGCTGGAAAACATCCTCGTCGAGGAGTAAGTTTCGCGTTCCGAATCGCGGTCTCTCCGTCTCACGATTGTCACTGTTGGATAATGTCCCCTCGGCCATGTTTAAAACCGCGCCGGCGAAATGACGTTTCACACGTGACACGTGCAATTGGGATCGTCGCGTCGCGATTTTGACAAGTCGAGAGAATTACTTTTTTTCTTACACGTGAGATAATTATTCAGTCTCCATAAAATTCGAGTACATCGAAATTTTATACAAGTATATTTATTATATATTAATTATTTATTTATGTAATTTATTTTATTGTCGTCATTTTCATCTTTTCTATCCACCGAGAAACAGCTGTTTAATTCAGCGAAATATAAATATAAAATAATAGAATAATGAAGAGATGATTTATGAAGTATTACCAAAGTGAAGAAAATAATTATGGGTCTGTTCGTTTTAGCTGCACTAGTGCAATAAGTTAGAAAGAGACAAACATACTTTCTTTCACTCTAATTGCACTAGTGCAGCAGTGCAGCTAAAACGAACAGACCCTATATTTATTTTAGAGCCATGATGTGAAGTTACTGGATTTAATCGAAATAGACATATCGATTATACTAGACCTGCATCGATATCTCGATTTGTTCTCGCAGAACCGAGCCACGAGTTTTCCAGCCATCTTGTAAAGCACAGATTTTTCGTCCAGCTACATTTTCATACAATTTTTAGAGTTTAATTTTTAATTCGGTAAGTTGTTAATTTGGAGACTCAGAAAAAGGAATCTTTACCAATTATAAGAATTATTAAATATTTTAAATTTTCTTCAGTTATTATTTTGGATTTTGAATAAACGTTAAACTATATTCTCTACGTATAATATCTTATATCGATCGCTTTTGTATATAAATTCTGTAAATAATTGCAATTGAATTTACATTATTTTTATGACAATCAACTTTACCTGAAACTAGCCAAACGCAATAAGATCCTATTTAAAAAAAAAACATCATAAAATCGATATAAAAGTGGAGAGTTAAAGAATGTAAATGAGGAAAAAAAGAAGCTTTAGGAAAGTTAAAAGAACGCGCAGATAAACGAAAAGGATCTACTTAAGCATCTTGGTTAGCATCTTAGGTTTCTTTTTGTCCCAAGAGCATAATAATACGTCGGATATCTCAGGAGAATAGGATTATTTGCTTTGAACGCGAGAAATAACAGATAAGAGCGTCGTTTTGTTCTCCAAATACATTTTTATATACGATAAGCGAGAAAAAAAGCGCACTTCATGTCGCAAAGTGCCTCGAACGATCCTCCCCCTCCCTCGCCTCCTCCTCCACCCTCGCAGAGAGAGATTAGATTGAGCGGTATTTATTTTTTCAAAAAATTTTTTCCAAAAGAAAATATACATATATATTTTATTTTATACGAAATATATATATATATTATATATTTTTTTATATGCATATGAAGCGCGCGCGGCGAAAATACGCACGTTCGATCGCGCGCGCGGACCCGCAGGATCAACGACCTAAGAAAGTGATATAGGTTAGGTTGAGGGTATGCGCGCGTGGTATGCGGAAGCGCGGGATGGGTGTGACGCGGCGAGGGGGTGCAGGTCGCGCGGGGGTGGCGCGCGAGTTGCGTCATTGGATGCTTGATGTCGCAGGGGCGAACCTGGCGCGACCCCCTCGCGATGATTTTTGCATTTACGTTTGCTTTGAGACATTGTCGAGATGCGCTGCGAATTTTTCGCACCTGCTGGGAAAATTCGGCGACCCTATTCGTCCAAAAAATCGTGGAACCTGAGCACGAGATGCGTCTTGAGAAATGTATCTTGGTACATTTTGAAAAAAAAAAATATGTTTATATATCTTGATATGGGGATAAATACGAAGGATGTTAAAGATGTTAAAATGGCAATTTTGAATAAGTTATATATTAATTTTAATTAATTGTACATTATACATTAATTAATATTTATTTATTATTTCTTTCCACAGAACTTGGCGCGACCCCCTCGCGATGATTTTTGCATTTACGTTTGCTTTGAGAGATTGTCGAGATGCGCTGCGAATTTTTCGCACCTGCTGGGAAAATTCGGCGACCCTATTCGTCCAAAAAATCGTGAAGCCTGAGCAAGAGATGCATCTCGAGGATGTATCTTGGTACATTTTTGAAAAAAAATATATATATATGTTTAGTATCTTGATATGGAAACAAATACGAAAAATGTTAAGGATGTTAAAGTGGCAGTTTTGAATAAATTATATATTAATTTTAATTAATTATACATTATACATTAATTAATATTTATTTATTATTTCTTTCCACAGAACCTGGCGCGACATTGTCGAGATGCACTGTGAATTTTTCGCACCTGCTGGGAAAATTCGGCGACCCTATTCGTCCAAAAAATGGAGCCTGAGCACGAGATGCATCTCGAGGATGTATCTTGGTACATTTTTGAAAAAAAAAATATATGATTATCTTAATATGGGGAGAAATACGAATGTTAAGGATGTTAAAATGGCAATCTTGAATAAATTATACATTAATTTTAATTAATTGTACATTATACATTAATTAATATTTATTTATTATTTTTTTCCACAGAATCTGGCGCGATTCCCTCGCGACGATTTTTGCATTTACTTTGGGGGTCGTTTGCTTTGACGCATGTCGAGATGCGCTGCGAATTTTTCGCACGTGCTAGGAAAATTCGGCGACCCTATTCGTCCAAAAAATCGTGGAGTCTGAACACGAGATGCGTCTCGAGGATGTATCTTGGTACATTTTTGAAAAAAAAAAAAAATATGTTTATGTATCTTGATATGGCGACAAATACGAAAGATGTTAAGGATGTTAAAATGGCAGTCTTGAATAAATTATACATTAATTTTAATTAATTGTACATTATACATTAATTATTATATATTTATTTAATTATTATTTTTTTCCACAGAAACATGGATGGATAATTCGATATATATATATACAGCATCTAGTCCGGATTTCTAAATCTGATCTGTCACTTTGGCCGACTATTTTCGGAAAAAATCAATTCCGAGGGTATTAATTAGATAAGCGGAGAAGCTGGCTTGTAAAATATAGATGAATTAAAGGAACTTTGAACCCATTTTTCGATCAAACGAGAAATGTCAGGTATTTCGTCCAAGTTTACTGCTTTAATTTTGTATATATTTTTAATCACTTTTTTATCTATATAATTAAAAAACAATCAATAGATGCAAAAATTAATTAAAAAAACAGGCGTTTCCCATACAGCACAAAACATTGCAGCAATATTGCGACAATATTGTAATATTGTTCCAACATTCCAACAATATTGCAATATTTCCGCAATATTGCTGCAATATTTTGTGCTATATGAATTGATACAATTTTTCGATCCTTGCTTTTCAAAAAGATCAATACCTTCTTAATTTTCTTCCACTTACATTTTCAAAATTTTATTTTTCTCCAAGCAATTAAAAAAAAAATATCTACTTGCTGTAGAATTTTTTATTCATACACGCGAGATCATATCTAATATTAATATACTATTATATACTTATAAATTACGGCTCGTACAAGTTTGAGCCACTCATTCAATCGTACTCGTTCAATACACGTTAATAATGCATTCTTTTTTCGTAGATTTTCCACGATCCTGGTGCGCTCTTTTCGCGCTCGGAGGCTCGTCGATTTGTTCGCGAGGACGCTTTATCGACGCGATGCGGCTCTTCGGCGGCGAGCGAGACGAAGCTGGACGAAGCGAGAGACGAGACGCGGAGGCGGCGGCGAGGAGAGGAGGTGCTCGCGCGATTCCTGGCAACCGGTTGCCAAGGGCCATGCGAGGTCCTCGCGCCGCTCCTGTACTCGCCGCCTCGTCGTGGGTGGCTACCGTGACGTCCTAATCCTGCCGCGAGTCCCTAGGGGCGAGATCGATACACACCGTGATCCGTTTCCCTTTCCCTTCCTCTCTCTCTCTCGCTCTCTCTTTTTCCACTCCTCCTCCCTGCCCCCGTATTTTCGCGCGCGATGGGTTAGGCACTCATCGATCTCGAGTCGGCGAACTTGTCGGAGACAAAAAAGGGGGGAAAAAACATGGGAAAACCCGTCCTCCGCTGAAAATTGGCGCGCGATAACGTCCCCCTCGGTTCGTGAAAAATTGCAACATGTGTGCGCTATCGGATCTAGGAAATGTTTTAATGAAAGCGGTCATTAGCGATAAACCAGAAGAACTCGAGAAGAACGTCTTTCATTTATTTAATTGATATGTTAGCTCGTATATTTTTTCTAATCTAATTTTACAAGAGAGAGACTTGTGTAGTTTTATTCTGAACGATTCTTTTCTAAAGTCATACTCAAATTGGTCGTTTCTTCTCGTTGCGCCAAGAGTTTTCGAAAAGTTTGCAGCAAATTGTATCTCATAAAACTGGCAAACTCTTGCGCTATGGAAGACTACTAAGAATGTGCGATTTTGAAAGATCCATTCTCTTTGAAAAGTCTATCTCTCGTTTTATATTTTATTTATTCTTTTTTTTATGTATACAATGCAAAAATGATTATACTCTTCATTTTAAAATTAAAAAGGGATGAATGAATGGATATTTATTAAATATAATTGAATTTATAAAGAAACTTGATCGAAGATTGAAGAAACTTGACCAAGGGCTAACGTTTAATAATATTTAATATGACAAATATTCAGTCATTGGAGAAACGCTTTTGCAGATCTTTTAAAATCTATTCATAAATTCTAACTTACACTTTTCTGAATTTTTCAGGCTCAGTTGTTAGATTCTGATCTCTGGAATCCCAAAGACAAGCCACAAAGTCCTTTATTGCCAACCTCGACCAATCGTCATCTTGCATCCTCTTTCATTTCTGCAACTCGTAGATTTTCGTCTACCAGAAGAGAGGGATGAGAGGAGGAAGGGCAAGGTTTGACCTTTTCGAGGGGATGACGGGATGGGTAGGACAAGGGTAGTTCGACGGCTGTCTTTTGGGGCATCGGCCCTTGCCTCGTCGAGGTAGGGTGAGCAGGGGCGGACGAGGAGGACCTACGCGTTATTGAGCGGCCATTTCCCACAAAGCGCAGACGAGGGCAACCACCCCGACGAAGCGCGCGGAGTCCTCTCTTCTCTCTCTGTCTCTCTCTCTCTCTCTCTTCCTCTGCCCCTCCGCCCTCTTTTCACCCCAACCTCTCTACCCTCCGCCCTCGTCCTTTCGTCCCTTTGGAGCGCCGCTCTCCCTTCGGTCTACTACAGACGAGAAAACCTTTCCGAGAAACGGATAATGCACCACCTGCATCGACGCATCTTTAAAAAAAACGGTGGCTTTCTTAAGTTCCAGAGATATGACGCATAAAGAGAGACAAAACGTAGATGACAAAGGTTTGTAAGAATTTTGAGGGAAAGATTTCAAATGTATCTTATCTTCACTTTTATCGTTGTCTTAGTCTCTTTATCTTTAAAACTATTTTAAAATTATTATTATTAAGAAAGCATAGAATAAAAAGAAGGGCAGAACAATTTAGCAAATAAGACAACGATAACGTTTTCTCGATATATATTTTGAGAGATTGTATACAATATATATTACATTATTCTGTATATTTTCTAATATATTGTCTACTTTATATAGTGTTATTTGGATTCATTGATTGGTTGAATTCTAGAATTATACATATATCCTGAGAAAACAGAATAATAATCTATTTTCCTATAAAAGAGACGATTTTTAGAACAATAGATTCTAAAATATCTGGAAAAATATTTGCTCTCATATCAATATATATGTATTTTTATTAAACCAGAATTTTTTATAAGATACAAATTCTCTATAAAATTAAAAATATTAAAGTAGAGAGCAAAAATGTATAAAGTCATCCAATCTTAGATATGCTAAAATTTTTTATTTTATAAATAATTATAATGCATAATGATAATTAATAAATTGAATGTATGATAGGAAGGAAGAAAATTTCTCGCGCAACGTTATGTCGGGGCTGAGCGAATTCGGAGGGCATAAGCCCTTTCTGCAGCACCACCCGGCACACCGGCGGAATATATAATCTCGGGGTCATTGCCCGAACGATCTTTGGGGGTTCCACCGTGGTGTCTGCAACGAGGGTGAGAGACGCCTCGAAATACCGGACGCAGATATCGACCACCACTTTCCCCAAAAGACAAAAACGGATCCGAAATAGCGCCCGCGTCTCTGCATCTCTATTCTTCGATAATAATATAATCAATAAATATCAAAACAAGAGCGAAACGGTAATAACGATTCGACTGTGTATACCGGGTCATTGCCCGTATTTTGGAATACATTGGAAATTTCACTTTTGTACAATATTTCTCAATATTCACGTTATGTATAAACGTATATATTTTAGTTTGTGAATTTTCACAAATATTTGTAAAAAATTAAAATATTCACGTAAAGTTACTCTAGCTATAAAATTGAAATTTTAAAGTAACGATATGTAATATATAATAGGAATAGAGAGATACGTATATCATAAGATACCCAAAAAAAATTAAAAAGAAATTAGATTATTTGAGCCATATCTCTAATTAAAAAAATGTATATTGATACGTGTAAACTTGATATTTGATTGCTTCTAGGTTGATGAAAAAAAAATTGTTAAATCTGAACGCCTTGTGTAATTATAGCACGTCTCACTTTTCTCCCGTCGTGATTATTTACGCCGCATTCAGGATAAACGGCGTAAATAGGACGGAAAATAATGCGGATAATCAAGATGATTGAATTGCCGGGGTGCCCTTTGCATCATCCGATATAACGTCAAACCGAACGCCACCATTATGTGACGCTGGCTGATGTGGTCGCTTTAATGGTATGCAAATTACCAGGTAAATTCTGCGCGCGAGCTTTGTCGAAGCAGAGAGGGAGGGGGAGGGGAGGGCAAACGGAATAAAAGAGACGAGGATGCACGAAATTGAAAGGGTTGGTGATTCTTGAAAAACAAACACGAAATGAGGCTCCCCCTTCCCCGATTAATTACGCTAATGGAAACATTTTCTGCGGAAAATAACGCATACCAAAATGCAGGATTATTACGCATACGTTTCGATAAAGAATGCATCATATTTATAATTAATTATAATTAATTTATTCATGAAAGATACGCGTATATATATTTGAAAGATGTAGAAGGGCTCTATATTTTGAAATTACTCCGACCAAAATTGACGCGTGTCGTGGAAACGTTTATTTCGATTATTACTCGCGGCACGTGACGTACAAATACATATAGATACGTGTACTGAGACGCCCGCATCTATTTATAACGGCGATGAATCGCGGGGCGATTGACCGCGTGACCTTGACTTCCGGTTGATCCGACTGTCCTCCCTCTCTCTCCCTTCCTTCCTCCTGGGAATTTTAGTGTGACTCGCGAGATTTCCCGAAGGCATTTGGACACCTACTAATTTCACCCTTCGAAGGGGAGGGGAAATCGGTAACGATCGGATAACGATCTCTCGCGAACGACGCGGAATAATTTCTGCGAAGCAGTTTTGATTTAAGATTATTTTTTTTCAGCTGCAACTTATTTCACTTTACGCACTAATCAGATTTAATCAGATGATATATCCAACTTGCAAATCATATCAAAAGGAAATGAGAGAAAAATTGGAAGGAAGTGCAAAAGGAAATATCAGAAGCTATAAAACAAACCAATTCTATAGGCATAGCTTGATGGAACACAAAACGACAGATAAAAAATATTGATAAGTTAAAGGAACGTATTTAGAACGAATTCTCGATATATTAAAGCCATTAAACTTGGAGATGAGTTTATCATTAATCTTATAAAAATTAAATCATGTAGCAATAATAAATAATCTCATAGACGAGTAAAAAATATTAATACTCAGCATTTATCAAGTAATAATCTCTTGCGAATGACATCAAGTAATTTCTACATTTTTATATTTTTTTCAGCTGCAATTTATTTTATTTTATGCACTCCTAATCAGATATAATCAACTTGCAAGTATATCATCGCATGAAAAAGGAGATACAAGGAAAATTGAAAAAAACGCAAAGAGAAACTATCTAAAAGCTATAAAACAAACATATTTTATGAGTATAACTTGATGGAATACAAAAGAACGAATGAAAAAATATGGATAAAATTAAGGGAACAGGTTTAACAGAAATTTTCGACACATCGAAACCATTAAACTTAGATAAGTTAATCATTAATTTTCTAATAATTAGATCTTGCAGCGTAATATTAATTTCATAAAATTCGATAGACACGTGAAAATCTCTGCGTTTATTCGCGATCGCAAGAATTTATGTACATATTTTTTTCGTATTTAAGAGACGTTACTGGATCTGCGTTTAATGGAAAGGGACGACGACCCAATCTTAATCTCGCGATTTCGTTATTTACATCAAACGATCCGCCGCTAATATGACTCTGTTTAGCTCGTCGTTCCGCTGCCTCGCGCACGCTGCCTCCTTTTTCCTCGCCCCGTCTCTTTCCTCCTTTTTTCTTCTTTTTTTTCTCAATCGCTCGGAAACCTGTTCGCACGAGTAGCAGCAACGGAATGTCCGAGTGCTGTTCGCTCTCATCTCGGGCCGATCGAACCGGTGAGATCGTTCGTTCTATGCGACGGTTTCGCTTAGATTTTCACACGTTTCCATCCACTGTGCCTCAAACGTGAGAAGTTTAGCTCTTTTTTTCCCTAAAAGCACTAGTAAATAAAAATAATTAGAGAATATATTAATAGGATAATAACAATAATAATAATATATAAATGAAACCGATGCAAAATTGCATCTACCATGCAAATTATTCAGATATTGATAGTATTTCAATTTTAGTGGAGCAAGATGCTAATTATATATCCGGATAAGAAAGAAGAGAGAAAAAGGGAGAGAGAGAGAGAGAGAGAGAGAAATATGATGAGCTGGGAAATATCCTTGTTAGAAATCCTCTTAAGGTTGACTGACTAATAGATTTAGCTGACTCAGGTTTTTTGCGGACAATCTCAGCCACGTAAAGCAGCTTTCAGTTTCGCAATTAAACTCGCACAAAAATGTATTTCATGTTCTTGTCGATATTAATTAAAATAGGTGAAGAGGTGAGAGAGAGAGAGAGAGAGAGAGAAAGAGAGAACTTGTAGAAGATTCGCAGAGGAGGATATCGAGGAATGAAGGCTAACGACCTTGACCTTGTCTGTAGCGTGTGGGGCTGTGTGATGAAGAGAGAAAGAGAGAGAAATGGAGGGGGGCAGGGGGAGAAGAGAGAGAATACGAAAGTAGAAACACGAGAAAAGACATCGGTCAAAACCGACTGGCCTGCTTTCTTGCGCGTCTCGACGCGATGAGAACGAATGAATCCAGGTAAGCGACGAGACGGAGGCCCGGGGCCCCGATGATGACTAACAATAAGACGGCGGCGACATCGGGCGTCCTCGATGGAGCCCCCGCAAACGACCGCGTTGCGACATATCGCGACGCATGGTGCATCGCTTAACAGGATTCTAGAAGAGAGAGAGAGAAGGAGAAGGACTACGTCTATGGCACAACATATGTACAGGGTGTTCCACAAGTATAGCCGACGCACAAAACTTTCTAAAGGAATTATCCTCCTCGATATCCACTAAAATTTTTTCGACGTATAATTGATATAATCTGATATGTATAACGAGATATATATCACGTTATCGAATCACCAAAATGTCCAGAAATATTATACCTTGTGGGAATAAAAATTACGGAGGAATTGGAAGAGAAGTTTCACCGTTCTTGCTTGTACATCTCTCAAGAGCTCGCCTTTATTGTTTCATCATTCTTTCTTCTCCGGGTTTCCTCAGTCGCAAAATTTAATTTCGCTGCAATCTACGAGGAACAAATTCCTCAAATATATATATCTCGCTGTTTTTGCGAGACTCGGTGTTTTCCGTTCTTCCAAGCGAGGCAAACACGCGTTCGTGCAATTGCAGTGTCAATATTGATGTTTTCGCGATGCGATAAGCTCGATCGTAACCGTCTAAACGTAATGAACCTGAGAGAATAATAATTAATGGCGAGAGATTGCGTTCATATGGGCGTGTATCATTTATAATTTATGTACATAGCTATAGATTTCTCTTTATTTACATATTATATCGTTTAATATAAAATATGACATTCCAAAGATCTTGTTTGAATAAACAATAATTACTCTCTCTCTTTCTTTCTCTCTCGTAAAATTAAATAAGATTGAAAAATGTTTCTCGTTTGTTTCTCTTCCTGGAGAAATCTTATTAATTGGAATCGATGTATTGCAGGAGAAATATCCACGTCGATCCCGACGACGTTCCTCGACGACGCGCAGAGGCAGAGAGCTCGTCAATGAGACGCTCGTGAGTCGACGACCGCGAGAGCGAGAGCGAGAGGAGCGGGACGTCGCGACGAGGGATGCTGTCCGCACCGCGTCGCTGGGAAAAAGAGAGAAAATCGCGATGTGCGTGAGAGGGCGAGGGGAAATCCAGCCCGCCGACTCCTGACCTCCAAGAGGAGTAGGAGACGTGAGCGAGGTCGTTCCGCAATCGATCGATAAATGCGCTTTTGCCTCCTGCGACCGAGGTGCGAAGGAACTTGGCGTACTGAGAGAAAGAGAGAGAGAGAGAGAGAGCGAGAGCGAGAGCAAGGAAACGCCAAGTAGAAAAGGAGAAAGTGGCAAGGAGGGGACGCCAGAAACCGCCCTTATTATTTAAATAATTGCTCCCTTTCTATATTTGTTATTAATTTAGTAACTTTTGATAAATTAAAAAAATATATATAATTTGTATAGAAAGAGAAAGAGAGAAATTATCTGCCTCATTCGATTTTTTATGTAAATTCCTGTTCTCTAAAAGGACCTGGAGCGTGATATCCTTCATCTTTTCTTGATTAGAAATGGTGAAGTCTCGTGATATATATTTATAGGTCCTTTTCTAATATCTACGCTTGCAAATTTCCTCTTTGAACAGTCGCGTAAAATTCTGCCAGGTACTGTGAAGTCACGTAATTTTTCGGTGAGCACCCCTGTAGAGAAAGGCGAAAGGACCGGAACAATCGATCCTTCGGCCTGCGAAAAGAGAGCGCGAGAGCTGCTTCTTCCTCTCGTTCTCTTCGTCTCTCTTTCCATGTCTCTTTCCGCTGTCTCGTCTCTTCTGCCCAACGTCCCGTTCTTCAGGTAACCAATCGCGAAGATCCGGAGACTCTCCAGAAAAAGTTGTAATCGTGAAAATGAACGAACAAGCAATTATAGAGAGATTAAAGTTGAAAAAGTGCATCTTTATCATCTCGACGAAATGTCGGAATAAGGACGCTTCATCGTCACATTTTTTTTTACGCTCTAATAAAAATTCTTATACAAATTCTTTCATTTTCATTGTACATATTTAACCGACTCGCCTAAGTATCTCTACATAAGCATCGAATATAAGTAAAAAAAAAAAGCTTCATGTCTCGTAGAGCAAATGAACGAGCGAGAGGATGAGCCATCCCGATCTTCTCATCTTTACGTATCTCGTCAATTTATTCTAGCAATTCCAGTCCCTTTATTAGCATCGACGTGTCATCGTCTAGCGTCCTCGTGACGCCTCGATTATCACATCCTTCGCGATACGAGGTGTTCGAAAATCCCAAACATCTCGATCTCGAGGACAGAGCCTTTTCTCTCCCCCCCTCTTACGCTTGAAATACAAACGAAAGCGGACATTGGACATGACGCTTCTCATTCCCAAGTGTAAATAATCCGCGCTGCGTTTCGTCCCGAATAGTACGAGACTCGTTTGGAGAGCGATCGTAATGAATGTCCTCCTCTCTCTCTCTCTCTCTCTCTCTCTCTCTCTCTCTCTCTCTCTCTCTCTCTCTCTCTCTCGCTCTTCCTCTTTCCCCCTCCTTCCACTCGCCGCCACCGCGGCGCTCCGCGCGCTTACACGGCTGCCAACCGCAGCGCGCGAAACTCGTCCATCCGCCGCGTCACCGACTCCCTCCCTCCCGCCGCGCCGCCCCCCCACTCCAGCCGCCAGTCATCGCATTGCAGCGGCGGCCGCCGCCAACGTCGCGCGTCGTCGCGCCCTCTCTCTCGCTCGCGCGGCCGCCGTCTCCCTCCCTCCTTCGCGCCCGCGCGCACGCGCGCGTGTGTTGAGTGGCGGCAACGCAGACAGGCGCGGCCGCCGGAGCCCCAGCGGCGGGTCGGTGGCGCGGGCGCCGGCAGCGCCGCCCGGCGGCGACTCCCCTCAGTTTCGGGCAAGATGGGCGCACCTCGCCGGGCAGTAGCTTAGTCTCTACCTACAAGACAACACACACACTAAATGTTCCCTTATAGTAACAATTAACCAATTGTATATTAATCTTATTTAAGGGAAACACACGCGAGGGGGAAGAGAGACACGCGCGTACACACACACACACAGCCAGACACACGTAGGACGCCGTATCGAGACACACGCGAGCTCTATTTTTGTAATTATCCGCGCCGAGTGAAATCCGAGTGTAGTGTGCTCTCGCCGTTGTAATTTCTACGACCGTTGAAAGACGAGAGAGAGAAAGAGAGAGGAGTCGGATCGCCCGTGTACCTTGCATACGCGACTCGCTGCTTCCGTGTGAGTGTTCCGAGAAGAGCAACGAGTGCTGGAAATACGCCGAGGGAGGAGGACATCATCGTCAAAAGGTACGGGAGCCGAGTAAGAGGAGAACAGGCGACGAGAGAGAGACGGGAGAAGAGAGAAGAGGAGCGGCCGTTGCACATACGTGTGTATATATATACATATATATACACACATATGTGCGTACGTGTGCGAGAGGCAAGCAGAGCGCTCAGCTAGACGTGCGTTCGTTGTCGTCCAGGTGTTACCGGACACCCGGGTTGGCTCCCTCCGGCGAGGGAACGAGCGAGGATCGACGCGGCCCGCCTCCCCCATCGCTCGACGAGCATCGTCGTCATCGTCGTCGTCATCGTCGTCGTCAACGTCAACGTTTGCAGCGGCGAGCTTTCCTTGACGCGGTGCAGTGTCGTCAACGGCGCCGTTAGTCTCTGTTTCGCGGCGCAGCGTGCGCTGTCTCTCTCTCTCTTTCTCTCGCTTCCTTTTTTCCCTCTCTCTCTCTCTCTCTCTTTCTCGCTCGTCGCCCGAGACACTCGTCGGGTGTGTGCGGTGCGTGCGTGGTGCGTTTTTCATACGTGTGGTGCAGGAGGGAGATTTAACAACGACGACGACGAGGCCGTTGCGAGAGACGTGGAGCCGGTGCTGCGCGTATTATCGGTAGTTTACAACAGCGCTGGCGGTGCAGTAAGTGGTGAAAAAAGAAAAAAAAAGTGCGATTGCCGAGCAGTACGACACACCCTCCCGACATCCGTCGTTGGCCTCTCTCTATTTCTCTCTCTCTCTCTCTTGCTCCCCCCTCCCTCCTCGCACTTACAGAATCGCCAACGTACGCGCGCTCTCCCCGTCTGCCCCCCCTCCCCCCTGCCGCCCGAGTCCTTTCTACTCGCGTCTCTTTCCATTCTCGATATCTCGATTGATCCCCGGTCGTTGGATCTTTGACGTTGATGACGTCGACGACGGGTGGCCCGCGGTTGCGTGAAGTACCGGTGGTACAGAGTACGTCGGTCGTGCCCTGTCCACCCCCTCCTTCGCCGCCATTGGGCCATCCCTCGTCGTCGTCGTTCTCGCCCCGGTGTTCTTACGCTACTTGATCGCCGGACACGCGCGCGTGCTACTCTCTCTCTCTCTCTTTCTCTCTTTTTCCCCGCGTTCGTCTCTCCTTCCGCTTCCTCGCGCTTCCCGTCCCCCGCGACCGTTCGAGAGAGCGCGAATCCGCGTCTAGTGATCCCGTCGGTGCGTGCGTGCGTGCGTGCATGCGTGCTTGCTCGCGTACGTAGCCGATACGTGCGAGCGAGCGCGCTTACGGGGTGTCTTGCTTTCTCTGCTCAGTTGGTTCTTGGATCAGTGTCGCCGGTGAAGAGAGAGAGGAGGAGACTCTTGGTGCGGACGAGAGGAACGGCGAACAGGGAAGAGGAGGAGGGGGAGGAGGAGGTGAAGGAACCGAAGTGGCGGCGCTAAAGCGACCGGTTGACGGTGGTTTTTAGGCTGCGCGCCGGCGTGCGTTATTGTTATTATTGTTATCGTCGTCGCGACTGCAGCTGTGCATCATCGTCCACTCGACGGGCGACGAACGTCGGACACCGGGACGACGCAACCACCCGGCCGCTATCATGTCTGTGAGGATGGAAAACGTGGCCGCGCGGAAGATCAATTATAAAATGATGGTGAGTACGCTCGTGTGTGCATGGCATCGGCGTATGTGTGCGCGCGCGCACACATACGCGTATTCTCGCTTCGTCCCTCTCCGGCCGCTCGACGGCGGCTGCGCAGTCGCGCGCGACTCGCCGCTAATCTCGCGCACGACTCGCCGCTAACCTCGCGCACGACTCGCCGCTGACTTCGCGCAGCTCCGTCGTGCGCGCGAGCGCGGGTTAACGTGGCGTGCGACGAGTCTGGACGCCGCGTCCGCGCTCTATCTCTCTTTCTCTCTCTCTCTCTTATTCTTCATTCTTTCTCGTGCATTTTTTTCCCGTGAAAAACAGACGCGAAATTTAGAATCCTTTCGTTTCAACAAACTTCGCTCTCTCTCTCTCTCATCTCGTTCTTTATCTTTTCTCGTGCATTTTTTCCCGTGAAAGAAAGAATCTTTTCGACAAATTCTCTTTCGTCTCTTTTCCCGAATATCCTCGTTTGATCGCGATACCTCGAGAAAGACGAACCTAACCTAACTTCGAATTCCCGTTTCTCCGCGAGCCACCATGTTCGCGGAAGAGAGGAGAGCATCGGGGAACGCATGCGCGCGCGTATACGCACGTCGCGGAAAAGCCATGGTGAGTTTTAATCATGGGGGCGGCCGACAACGGTTCGCGGAACCGCCGGTGTAGTTTGACAGTTTGCCGCGGGGCGTCTGGCTGCTGCCCCACCCAGAGTCGTCTCTCTCTCTCTCTCTCTTTCTCTTTATCTCCCCCTCTCCTCCACCCGCTCCGCGCCTCTTTCGACCGTCTCATCGTGCCTGTCGTAACCCCCTTCCTCCCCTCGCCCCTTTCTGTCTGTTCTCTCCTCTCTCTCTCTCTCTCTCTTTCTCTTTCTCTTTGCCTCTCTCTCGTTGCACGCCACAAACACTCGTCTCGAGTCGCCTTTCGGCCGCATATTTTCCCTCTTCTTCGCTCCCGCGTTAGTTTGGTGGGATTTGCGAGATGCCGACATACGGTCCTTTTGCGACCGCGGTAAATATTGGACGTAAAAATGCTGAAAAATTGTAGAAACCGCTTCGAGGCTCTCTTTTTAACGGTACCTTAATTTAATGCGCTACCTTAAATATATCTTGAAACAATGAGCTTGGTATTTTCAAAGCGCATATTGTTCTCGTTGATCAAAAGGTTTATGCTACCTCTCTGCCAAATCTCACCAGATTAGCGCAAGAGTAATAAATTTATGACTCGTGACTGGTCCCATAAAAGTGGAAGATTCTTCGGTCAAAATGTGTTGTTCCCCGATTATTACGTTCATTGCTAAAATAGAGATGCAAAATTTGTCCCAAAATTTTCAACAATCTATCGCATAAATTGGAATATTACGCGTCTTGAAGGGTTAATCCTTAAATCAAAACATTTCATGTAAATTTAACGATATATATTTGTACTAATAAATATGTAATAATTAATTATTGTACAATTAATGTACAATTTTTTGAAATTTAATGGCAGTTATAAGCTTGTCAATCATTTAATAAAAATAAATGTATCTTTGCAATATGTAAATTAGTTAAAAAAAAAAACTATTTTCGTTCATTGCAAGAAATAAAAAATAAATAAATTAAGAATCGTCTCAGGAGGGAAAAAGGCTTTTTAACTGGACATATTTTCCAATTTATGTTGAGATTTAAGGAGTAATATAATCGATCGATCAAATACATCTATTTTCTTTTTCCATCTTTTATCAATAGATATGTAGATCTCTCAGAGATGACAAGATTAACAAGATCTTAGCAATGCTAGGTATGCGGTACGTTGTGACATTTCGAAAATGTTAGACGCAATATTTGTGTAACAAGGTAATTTCAAAGTGAACATTAAGTCATAATGAAGTGCGAACAAGACGAATTGGAAAGGTTGTCTTTAGAAAGGTACGCGGCCTATGTTAGATGAGAGTAGAAATTCGGTGGCGGATAGTAACGTGTTGCAAGTTGCAACAGTGTTCTCTCCGTGTGTGCTAATTTTAGCTCGGAACCTGAGAAGAGCCGAATGCTAGAAATTCGATGGGCACGAGTTCGCCATTCCTGCTGACCCAAAGGGGAATCCTAAGATCCGTGTGACTAATGCATGTCGATCTTAAGGAGAAAAGTTTCTAGGAATTTTAATCGAAATCTCATTAAATTTTTGTCGATAAAATATGTTAAACAATTATAATTATTTTTTATTAATTCATTTATTCATTGAATTTTTAATTAATTATTTATTCATTGTCAATTATAATTATAATTATTTTTTTTTTAATTATTCATTGAAGTCTCTAGAGAGATATTTTTTTAAATTAAATAATGACTGATAAAGTTTAATAACGATATCAATACCTTATTACATTTATACAAAATTTATACGCATTCTGTCAACCGAATAAGATGCAAGATTAAAATTCTTGATCGTCATGCTTTATCCTTTCGGCTAAATACACTATGTCACCCCTCACTTAAATACAGTCGTGGTCGTCTGAGGAAAGGTTATCGCGCGCGATGAACAGAGTTCAAGCAACTCCATCGTGATCTGCCGAGAGCAGTCATCGTACAAAACAGCTGTTCGTTTTTCGCGACGAGCTGTCCCGATTTAGATTTCTTTTATGAGCGCATAAAAATGCGACGTCTCTCTCGCCACGTGATAATTGGGCGATTCTTATATACACAGATATGACGATAACTTGATGTTATCGTTATATTTCTTAAAGGCATATCACGCGTATTAAACATTCTAATCTTTAAGTGGAGATAATTTAGATAAATATGAATCCTACTGTAAAATAAGTAATGTAAAATAATATTTTTAATAAGTAATAAATAATATAAATAAATTAAGATATAATTATATATCTTAATATTACTAAATATATATTATTTTAATATTATTAAATAATATACTTTAATATCTCCAAATTAAAACGAATACGTACGAATACGCTAAGAGATAAATATAACAAAAATAGAAAAAAAATTATAATATTCAGATATTATAATATTCAAAAATTAAAAAATTCAGAAGAAAATTATAATATTCACATATTATGCATATATATATATATATATATATATATATATATATATATATAAATTAAGACTAACATGTGCGAATAATAATAATTAATAATAATAATAATAATAATAATAATAATAATAATAATAACAATTCAAACATATGGAAGATAAATGACGTGCAATAATAATTCAATAAATAAATTAGTGAAGCTTACTTTTAATATCACGGACTTGTATCTCGAATAATGATCCCTTGTGAGAAACGTGAAAAACGCGACTGCTTCGTTGGCGGTTAATTAAATCCTTTCGCGCCTCGGTCGCTCATAATTGGTTTCGGATCGCGTGTTAATTGCAACGAGGTAATACCCGATGCTTAATGAGCATCGCACATGTCGGACATGCATCTTGCACTTCGTATATGTGAATGGGAGAATTTAAAAGGCCCCGCAATAAGCACGTATATGAAAGATCTATCCTGCCTGCTTTATTCGATGAGTTTCAAGAACGCTTCTCGGATAAAGAAAATTATTTGATAGAATAATCGTAGATAGTGGAATTTTTTTTTCCATTTTTGAAAGCGATAATTAATGTTCTATTAATTTAAAACGTATTCGCATTTAAAGTCGACGAACTTAATTATCGGATTTATTGTATTTGTTGTCGAGAGGAGAGAAGAGAAACATTACGAGTTCTCTCCGCTTTTTAAATTCACGGCAGACAATTATTATCATCGAAATCTGTCGACGATTTCGGAGACTCCGATAAGATTGTTTGAAATCAGCCTGAAATTTCTGTATTTTCCTGTCTTTTTATCGCTCTTTTCGGAGACTAGGAGATAATTATTATTTTGTTTGTGTTCTTATCGAAGAGGGGTCCTGATAATAAAATCGCGTTTCGAGAGAAATAAACGCGCCAGAAGAAGAGAAAGCGAATTCGCGCGCGGATTTTCTTCGGACTCGAAAGTCGCCGGATGACAAAGTTAATGCCTTTCATTTGTCGACACGACGTGACATTATCTTTCCAATTTTCCGATGTATTTTTTGTTCGGTTTATCGCGCCCCGACACCGTCACATATTTTATCGCGTTGTCAATACTCGATGATGATAAGTAACGATCACACGTTAATAGGGTCGAGATTCTCGTCGTTAAAAATTGTTTTCGACTTTTGAAAGCATTTTTCTAAAATTAATTTTATTCTTTCAATCTAAAATTATTCTTATTCCAATTTAATTTTTTAAATGTGAAAACTTTCACACATGCATGTTTAAAATTCTCTATATTTGAATTCTTTGTATATGAATTTTGCTTTTTTTTTCTCTTTTTAGCTTCTTTTATTATGCATAATTTGAGAAAATTTGTGCTTTTAATATTGCCGTGTTTGACGAATTCTAAAATATCTATGTAATAAATTAAATGTAGTATCGCTAAAAGAATGAATTTAATACGATTAATCTCTGAACATGTATATAAATACAAAGTGTTATCTTATTCTAGATTTTTTTCTGTTGAACTCTTTAATCGCATTATAATAAATGATGAAATTCTCGAGATCAATCGAGCGAGAAGAAAAGTAGCCATTTTCTCGTACTTTAAACTCCGTAATCTGTTCGTCAAATATTTAATCACAAGATCCTCAAGTCAGCGATTGGCCCATTTAATCATTGTGTGCATGATATTCGATTGCAGTTTATATAATTCGAATTGCAATCCAAAGCAATAGAAGGTGATTAATATATGATGGTCTCTTACATTGCGTAAAATATAACAGATGATTGAAAAAGGATCATGTTTATATTTGTATTTTAAAAAACAAATTTGAAAGTTGATCTTGAATTATTTTGAATTATTATTTTTGAAGGGAAAAAATTCGAGAAATGCGCCTGTGCTTTTCGTATCTTATCTCTATTCTCTTTTTGAAAAATTTTTTATCATTATATTGATATTAATAAAATATTAAAATATAATTAATATAATATTAAAATATAATTAATATAATATTAAATTAAAATTAATATAATCAAATAAAGGTCCATAAGATAAAATCAATAAAAATTCAATAAAAGGCTTTAAGGACCAACGCAATGGTGAAACCATTCGTTTTCACCATTGCGTTGGTCCTTAAAGCCTTTTATTGAATTTTTATTGATAATATTAAAATTTATATTAATATTTCTTTAATATTCAAACATTAAACTTTTAATATCAAAAGACATTTAATATATTTTTTTCTCTCTTTCTCTTTCAATATCAAAATTATTTTTTATTTTAATTTTACACAATCTCTTACACTTTTCTTCCAGTAATAATTAAATATCTCCAATTTCTTTTATTGAATTTTTAATTATTTTTAATTGTAATGTTCGTATAAGCTAAATAAGATTAATGCAGACTTCAAGTCATCGACAGTCGTGATGCATTCTATTCTAGTCCGAAAGGAAAACGACTCGCCACGCACCGCAAAACTTTTTTCGCTTCCTTCGTTTTTGCGGCCAAGTTTTTTGCCACGGCCATCGGGGTGAAAACAAAACCGAAGCCGTATTCTGGTTATCGAATGTCTCGGCATTATTTACCTGTGTCCGAGGACGATCATTAAATTAATTCATTGATCGTACCACCAACAATTTCAAGCATCGCTTCAACATTCATCAGTTAATTACAATTAATTACATATAACTAATAAATGTGTAAAAGTGAATTTAAATCGCTCTTTAAATAGATATATTACAAAAAAATGTATAAAAAATATACGAGAGAGAGAAGGAATAATATATGAATGTAAACATCAGCACGTGAGAATAATAAATGGAGGAAAAATGGAAGAGATCAGGGGGGGTAGCTTTTCCGACACACGTTTTCCAGAAAGAGAAAATCCTACGCCACAGAGTATTGTATTGACGTCATTATCATCCCACCCCTCTTCACCTCGCACACCCTATTGCGGTCCGAGGATTATGTATTTCGAGAACCGGAAGACGCGCGAAAACGAGATTAACGATATCGAAGGGAGATTTCCGAGAGGTGGAGGAGAAAGGGGAGGGGGGGCGAGAGAAGAGGGCTCGTCCTTTCGGCGTCGCGTCGGCCACCGCGGATAATCGATATCATCCTTGCTGCGCCTATCCTCCTCTTTCCAGCTCTGACGCAACCCCTGCCTGTCCGCCCTTTTCCGCATCGTGGCTGATATCTCATGCGAATGTCGACAACGTCCCCGTCTTATCGGGAGCGTCCCCGAATCCTTGACACCCCCTACTTTCGAATTTCTAGGTCGCCGAACGCTTTTAACAGAGCTCAACATTTTTCCGCGTAAAGTATATCCCTCTAAAAAAACCTTACAAAGGTAGAAAAAAAAATACGCCAAGTACATAAAAGTATTCTACCTCGTACGCAACAAAATGTTGAATAAAAAAAGTCTTTAAAAATAATTTACAATAATTTTCTCTTAAAAAAAAATCATTCTTCTAAAAGTAAAACGTTAAAAAATTAATTTTCCTAAAAAACATTAAAAACTAAAATATCAAAACTAAATATAAAATCAGTAATCACTATTAGCAAGTACTTTAGAGCAATTTATAAATTTTATAAATAAATTTGTCCCAGAAAATCTATTTGGGAAATAAAAAATTAATTAATTAATTAATAAGACACTTGGTGAATTTTTCGAAGGGCTTCTTTCAAGAAAGATTGTTGGAATTTAAGAAAAAATTTTGATTCGATAATTCGCGCTGATTATTCTGCGCGAGATTATTGATCCCTCGCGCACGCAGAAAACAAGGCGAGAAACATTGCGTGCAATCTTGGGAACGCTTTATCGGGGGTCTCTGCCTACGTAAGTTGCCTCGCCTCGCATCGGCTCCTCGGTAGCCGCCATTCACGAGATTTACCGGCCGGCGGCACAACGGTACCTGATGACGACGCCGGTCGCCGGTGTCAAGGCCGTCCGTCCGATGCGGCCTTTCCATCTAACGCGTCGTCGTCGCCAGAAGAGGAGAAGGATCGGAACCTCCGGCGTCACACGATGCGTCACGGGGCGAAATTTTGTTGCCCCACTTTAGCGAGAATGAAGGCACCTGCTTGTGATGATATGTCAATTGAGTGATTAGCTTTGCCCTGAAATTTTTGCAAATTTTTGCAAAGAAATGGGAATTAGTTGCTCACAAAGATGACCTAGTGCTTGAAGAAGTGTTTCCATCAACTTGCTTTTATTCCTAGATATTTTTATGATCATGCTCTAACTAGAGGAAACAATTAATCATACGGTTGGTCTTGTCTACCTGGATTTTCTCGTGTTATCGGCAATAGCGATAAAAATATTCTAGACGAGATAAAAACATCCTATGTAAAAGTAAGAAAAGAGGAGAGACGTTTTACGAAGAGATATTTTGTCGAGACAGTAGAACCTTCCGATAAGAGAGAAATTCTGCTATATTTATCAGCTCTTGGAAAAATTTCCTTCGTGGAGATTACGAAGATTTCTGAGCGATTATCTCTTCAGTCTCTCGATGTGATAAAAACCGAGACGATCTAGGCTCGAGGTTAAAAAGAGAGACAGAGAGAGAGAAGCCATCGGCCTAGATACACACAGTCAAGGTTTGTCGCCTGTTTGCATGGCATGCACCTTCGTTACCTCATCGTCTAACGTAGGAAGCTATGTTTTTTACCACGCCATATTTAAAATAAAATTTGCCATTTATTATTTAATTCTTGATAATAGCAGGTCGAATCTTTTTTCCAGATTTTAACAGATACTGATATCTGTTATTTTCACAGAGCATATTATTTGAAAGAATTTATTTTTAAATATATTAAAAAAATTTTGAGACAGATTGTGTGTCCTTCAATTCGGGAATTTTTTTCTTTGTTAATATTATATATACAGAAATATCGAGACATATTTATTTATTTTGCTTTAAATTTAAGGTAATTAAAGGTTTAAATTTAATTATATTTATTTTAATTGCATATTATATATGAAACTTAAAATTAAAAAAATATATGATAATATATAAAATAATATAATATAATTATATAAAATAATATATAAAATAATATAAAATAATATAAAATATATAAAATATATAATATATAATATAATATATAAAATAATACAATATAATATAAAATGATATAATTAAATAAATATATATAATATATCAATAAATAATATATATATTAAAAAAATTTAACAAATTTATCAAAATAATATATTAAAAAAAACCTCACAAGTTTTTTCAGTATAATAAACAGAACTTTTATGTTGTAATACATTTTTATATATTTCACACATTTTTTTATATTTCTAGTCTATTAAAAAGATTAAAAAGATGGATAAATATTATAGTTCTAAAATAATAAATTTTTTGAAATTTTCGAAGTGTTTTGATTAATATAATTAAAGTATCATCGTTAAATATAAAGTGAAGTATATTAATCATTTTAAAAGTGAAGTATATTAATCATTTTATTAATCATTTTAATCTATATACTTTTGTGCTTCTGGAACGAACAAATTTTTTATACGACAAACAGTGTCCCATAATGATGCACAATCATCAAATGTCATGAGCTCTTTGTTGTACGAAGGTTCATGATGACATGATTCATGATGCTCGTGATTGCATGATTCATGATGCGTGATCGAGGAAAGACGCGTATTTTCCAACTTTGGAAGTTTGCTAACGAAAATATTATTCGACATATTTTTAGATCGTAGCTCTTCAAGACTGTAGTTTATCGTAAGTGAATAATTTCCGGCTCAACTTATCAGTATAATGATTCGCAGGAATGCAAATCAATATGAAAAAATACTCATTTCGATGGAAATTTTTTTCAAAGTATGAAAAATAATATTCTAAAAAACAAGTGTCTTATTTATAATTCTATTTATTCATAATATACAGTATATGGGGGTTACATTCTATATATAAATTTTATACTACACGTTCCCTCATATATAAGTAATTATATATTAATTATGTATTTTTTTTATATTAAAAAAATTATCGTGTAAACTAATGTTTGAAAAATTATAGACATTTCCTAAAAAGAGATAGTTCTGTATTATTAATTAATAATTAATAAGTGAAGGATTAATTTACTATATTATTAATAAATATAATAATAATAAAATTTCTTTATATTGTCGCTTTGCATAGAAAATGAACGTCCAAGCTTAAAAATATGGCGACGTATCAATTGAATTATCGCGCTCTCCGCATTGTACTAATAAAATTAGATCGTGCAAACTAACACATTCGTCTAGTCGTGATGTGCTAATTTTCAAGAAAAATATATATTTCTTCATGCATTTATTTCGGAATATTTTACATTAAAAAAAATTTACAATTAAATCAAGTGAATAAATTAAATGATTCAACTACAAGAATTATAATAGTAATTAAAATAAATAATTTAAAATTAAATTAAATTAAATTATAAATAAAAATTAATATAATAATAAAAATTAAATAATCTAAAACAAAATTTGTAACGTTGTAACATTACAATGATAAGAAAAAGCGATAATTATTAAAATGGCAATAATTACTACAATTAATACTGCTATACAATTAATTATACAATATGGACGAGTCTTTGCGTTCTTGCACCTGTCGCGTCTGTAAGTTTTTGAATTCGACTATCTCAGATCGCAGTGAGAAAATCAATTGTAATGACAAGACAACGGAAGTGGTCGTGCTATTAGTAATGCGGCTTGCACAATGATCATTGCTTACGAATAAAGTCGCACCTCGAGAATTTATATCGTTTGCAATTTGCAAGCGTGACGACGTTCACATATAGCTTGGACAAAAGCTCGTTAACCTTCGTGATCTCGGAATCATTTCCGGAGTTTAAATGATGCTTTTACAATAGGCACTTTTTCCAAATAAAAACCGAGAATGCAAATCGAGGATCCAAACATGTCGTTTATTTTTAGATATTTTTTATCATATTAAATTTACAAATATATGTATATATATTTTAATAATTGTAATTATTGCCATTTTAATAATTATCGCTATTTTCTCATCATTGAAATTTACAACTTTATTTAAAAAATTATTTATTTTAATTATACTTATCATAATTCTTGTATCTTTTAAATGAGTCACTTAATTTATTCACTTTTTTAAAATTGTTTTGTAAATTATTTTTGTTCTCATTGTTGTAATTTACGAATTTAATTTTAATTATCTTTATTACAATTCTCGTATCTTGTAGTTGTTATTTAATTTATTCGCTTTATTTAATTGTAAATTACTTTTTTAATGTAATATTCCGAAATAAATGAAAAAGTATGAAAATGTATATATACTCCTGGATAAAATTAACTTTTATATAATAACTTTTTCTTTAAAAGCTGATATTTAAATTTTAACGAAAAATTTTAAAGAAAAAGTGAAAAAGAAATTATGCGTTAATTTTATTCAGGAGTATATATATAAGAATTTTAATATTTATTGCTATTATTTATAAAGATTATCTGACTCTACTGATAGATCATTCGAAATGCGAATTCGTCATGGTTAATTTTAGATGATCCTTCTGTTTCGGTTCTCGCGCGAAACATTCTCGTTTGAAATTCCACCTTATTATATTTCCCAATATATCTAGCACATTGTTTTCCCCGTGCACTATAAGAAGACGGAAGCACGCGACATAGGCTAATAATACCCGCCGCCAGCCTAAACTCGGATAAAGGGTGTCAAATCCGAGACGCCCAGGCGGTCAGCCAGTCGCGTTCTTTTCTTTCCTTCTTTTTTAGGTAAAAATTCTCTTAGACGAATATAAAATTGATAAAAAAAATAACATCTATTAAAACTCTTAGTCATTAAAATAAATTCAAATTACCACTTATCACTATTTAATTTTTTTAAAATTGTACATTAAAATTTTAAATTATTCCAATTGATCTTTGCATCAATTGTTTCAAATATCCATTGATAATGAATTATTTTATATCTAGTTATTATTTGAATTATGAATTTTTGGGAATTTTATAAATTTATTATAAATAATTAAAGAGTTATTGGAAAAATTAATATTTTTGTCGATAATGTTGCGTTATCTTCTTGTTGTGTTATACATCGTGTTTTCTTGTCCTTCGCGTGCATCCCCTGCACAAGTCACGTTTATTCCCTAAGCACTAAACCTCGCGTAAACCACATGTGCCGTTCGCGAAATGCGTGCGTGCGTGCGACGTACATATGTATACACGCAGCTTTCCTTTACGTGGCAAGCATGTAGTAAGCGATATATGCACTCGGCGATGGATGCATCGCCCGGCGCGATGCGCTCTCGCTCGACTCGCCGCTCCTTCGGAAGGATAGACGTTTATAGGCTACGTAAATACCTATAAATTATAAGCCGTTTATCCAAGTACCCAATACGAGAAGTGTGTGACATCTCGCCTTCGCTTAAGAGAGAATAAGCTTCGAACAATTTACGTTTATGAAAATTGAAACAGTGAATTAATTCTTGAAGTGATTAAAAAATTTAATTTAATTTTTTATTTTAATTTAATTTTTTATTTTTTTCACATCATCTCGTGTGTTTTAATTTAATTCAGATTATTCAAACAGAGAATGAGGCAGCTATTGTAATTAACTTTGAATTATTAAATATGTACGCGTGTGCGAGGGAGAAGTTGACTCTTGCTTTTATTTTTTCCGCTCTCTTTACTTCGGAAAGTTACTTCCCAAGAGGACATATTAAGCTTCAGACACTTGAAAAAAATTGCAGTCCTGCGGCCGCATCCCGCTCATCTGCTTGTTCGTGCACGACAGAGTCCCTCTCCTTCCTCGCTCGCATACCGTGCATACCGTTTCTTCACCTTGAAAGAATAGCCGCGACCGCGACACACCGGGTGTCCGCGATTATCATCCATCAGTGATTTCACCGTGATAGCATCTGGCGGATTTTAAACGCGATAATTACACCATTTTCAGGCCCCAAAAATTTTGTATTACAATTGACGTCGATGGCATAACGTGTATTACTTAAAGTTACCAAAAGTTATAAACAATTATAAAAAATATTATCAGGATTACATAGTGTCATTATCATAAAATTGACAGAATATTCAGAGGATTATTAAAATGTATGTATTATTAAAATTTATGTAAATATCTATGCCTGGGTAGAATATTTGGAATTTCTATTAACTTTCTTATCTACAAATGTTTTTTTAAATTTAATTTTGTTTTAAAAATATATCTTTCATTAGTATTATATTTATATTATTGTAATATTACATTTATATTACATAATATATTTGTTATTATTTATTACATAAATTTATTGTTTATTTTTGGTTATCTAAATTATATATTTACAATATTATTATATTTATATAATTATATTCATATATATAATTTATATAATATATATATTAATATATATAATTTATATAATATATATATATATATATATATACATATATATATATTGCGATTCGCGATGAGAATCGTTAAGGACTAAAATGAACTCGGATCGATGGGACGGCACAGGATTTTTACGATAAAACGACGGAGTAATTTCTCTAAATTAGTAGCAGAGAAGAAGCGCATTCCAGAAGGGATATCGCATGTCCGCTCGCTAATAGAGCATAACGCTATCCGAGATAAATAAAAGAGAGATCGCGCCTGCGCAATAGATACAGCGCTCCGGTATGTGGCGCACATCCTGGATCCATCTCTCTCCCCGTCGTCCTTAGAAGAAAGCGCGAAGATATAACACGTAGCGCGCGGCCAATTAGCGGCCTGCGTTATGATAATTCATGATAACCGGGATACCGGGTGATATGATAAACGCGCTCGCTCGCTTAGATCTCTCGTCGCTCTCTTGCAGACTCGTTTGCGGAAGATTGTAAAACGGAAACGACAGCGCATAAATAGCGCGCCGTTTGAGCGCTCATTTGGTCAGAAGCGGACCTATACGTTATCTGAGACATCCTCCTGATATCCTCTCCGATCTACTAGACCAGCGATAATAGGACGAGATTGACTCGAATTTCATTTGCACAACTTAGGAAGTTATATTGTACAATAATTTGTAATTATATAATCGTATAATTATAATATAATCAATTGCATACAATATTTTATGTAATATTAATATATTATTAATATATTATTTAATCTAATCTAATCTATTAATAATATATTTATTAATATGTTATATAATCAATAGATTGCATATAATATATTAATATAATATAAAAAAATTCTATATTATTTTAAAAAATTCGTATATTTAAAGAAAGAGCTATAGTGTTATTTCTTGGGAATAAAATCCATGGAAAATTGGAATTTTTAGGGATTTCTTTTGTATCTGTAAAAGTGGAATTTCATTTTGGAACTCAGGGAATTTTTTAAAAAATTCTTTGATAATTTTTATCTTTTATAGACAGTCAGATAAGATATAAATTTGAATTATATCTTTAAAATGCATTATGAATATATATCTGTCTCTGTTTATACATAAAATATCTTAACAAAATATTGAATATGCAGTACATATTTCATTTTGGGATTCGGGGAATTTTTTTTTAAATTTTTTAATAATTTTCTTCTTATTATAGACAGCCGAATTTTCTTCTTATTATAGACAGCCGACAGATAAACTAGAAATTTGTGTGAATTATATATTTAAAATGCATTATAAATATATATCTGTCTCTGTTTATACATTGAATACCTTAACAAAATATTGAATATGCAGTACATATTTTCTATTGTAATTATTAATGATAAAAAAATAAGCGTTATGCAAAAACATATTTAATCTAACGAATATATCTAACGAAAACTGTTCATCTCATTTGAAACTTCAAGTGGCTCTGTGTTTTTTCATCATATGAATGAAAACGCATACAATAAAAGATCTTATTTTAGAAAAAAAATTGCAAAACATTTTAAAAATATTTCTTTTATCCGGAATCTTAAATAAAAATACCAGGAAAATCGGGAAGAATTGGGAATTTTTTTACAAGATCCGAGTAGTAGGCACTCTCAACAAGTTCTCATTTCTGGCGAAATCGTTCGATGTAGCTTGATAACACATTGCTAACGCAGTGCGACGAATACCGTTAAAATACCGGACTCGAGTTCGAAAAAGGAGACGAGGACGAAAGGGCGGACGGACGGACGGACGGAGTTCGCGTTACAGCGACGCGCAGACGTACATACGTGGTGAGCAGGAAGTGACATCCGGTCGGTCGCTCTTCTCTCCGACCGGATCACGGTGTGACACGGCCGTGCATTTCGCACGTTAGGTCGTTCTCTCGTCAATGGCTGACCATGGCCGAATCATCCGAACGAACCATCTGGTTCTATCATCGTCGCCTTGATGCGTCAGCGGAGCGAGAGTCGCATACAGGGTGTCCTAATCGAATCGTGCCATTTCCGCCTCGAGAATTCCATTCATTCAATTCCGTCCATCAATTTTTCTCGTTTCCGCAAAAGAATATTAAAAATGAAGAGCCTCTTATAAATTCTAGAGGAGCGTGAATGATAAAATTATCTTAAGTAGATTTGGATTTCCTTAAAGCTTGTTTACAAAAATATATAAATGTTGAAAATCGAAAAATTGCACGTAATAATGAAGACGTGCCGATCCTTAAGGTTTGTTTACAAAGATATATAAACGTTGAAGATCGAAAAATTTATGAAGACTGCAACACGCCGATCCTTAAGATTTGTTTACAAAGATACATAAATGTCGAAGATCAAAAAATTACTGAAAACTGCAACGCGCCGATCCTTAAGGCTTGTTTACAAAGATATATATATAATGTGGAAAACTGAAGAGTTGCGCGTCAATGATGAAGACTGTGATGCGCCGATGGTTGAACGATCGATACGCAGAAGGTCTCGATTCAAGAGAGTCTCGGATGCTGGTTGGAAAGATACGTTTCGATGCACCGAGAAAGACGCATCAAACGAAATGGAGGGGGAGATCGACCGACTAGAGCTGGTCGTTCTTTCTCGTTATCGGAGAGGCGTGACCGCGCGAGGTCACTGATAAACGATAACGGGTGGGGTCTCTCTTTCTCTCTCCCTCCCTCTCTTTTCTTCTTATCGACGTTGTGCGCGCGCGAAACTACGACGAGGCCGGCGAGAAACGCGATCGCTTTCTAAAACAGTGGTATACCGTTTCGCTCGAGGAAATCGATAGGGACCGATGCGACGATTGCATCGATATTGAAGGCCCCTCCCCCCCCCTCGCTGCAGTCATTCGTTGGACTCTGACAAACAAGAGCGAGACATGGATTTTTTTCTTACACTATTAATTACCCCGCGGTTTTACTCGCGTTATATCTATGCATTTTACATGTCATATCGAATGCGATATGAAAGATCAAATTTATTTCGCTTTATATAAATATAAATATTATTGAATCTCACAAGTAATGTGCAATAATGTTTAATTAGGCTGCGTTCGCTTTGTACGCTTCCGCGCTGTGAGCATCATTCTGTCTTTATTGCACATCGAATGTCAAACGAAGATAGTGCGATGCTTTCAGCGCTAAAATCGTCAAAACGAACGCAGCCTTTAATGTCACTCATAGTATTCACGATATTAATGACATTTGTAATTTTTTTAATTTTCATGATTTTTTGTAAATTATTTAATTCGTTTTTTCCTTGGGAGGAATATTCTATCGAGTACATTTATTTTTCTTTTACTTTAGGAAAATTATATGTACAAGAATTGGCACACGCAACTCTTGTTAAAAAACTAATTTTGGACAGCAGTTTTGTTTCTGTTTTTTTCTCCTGTAAAAATATTTTAAAATCTCTTAAAATCTCTGTTTTTTTCTCTTGTAAAATATTTTATTATCCATTGGGAGGGAATAATACATCGCGATTATATCTGCGCTTGATAAATTATTCAAAGTAATAATTTGTTACAATTATATTTTCGGAAAATATAAAAATGTCTTTCTTAATCTATACAAGGTTATATGGTAACGACAACCGATCGACCTATCGCATGATAAAAGCGCATCGTCAGCCATCGTCGATTCCAGCTTAAAAATCACATAGGATTTACTGATAAATTTATTTGATTTATTTCTTTGTATTTTATTTTTATCACGACACACACACACATGGCGTGACAAGATATATTAAAATAAATATAAATTATTTGTGATCTGTTCTCTTCATCAATCGATATATTCAATTAAAATCTTCAAGAATCCAAGTCATTATTTTACAATTTTTATAGCATCGTTCTTTAATTTATTATTATTGTAACAATTTTTTCATGATTTTTTTCATTATTACTATTTTTTCATAATTTATTTATGTTATGAAAGACACTTTATATTTATATAATTTTTTAATTTCATATGTATTTTTTACTAAATAATTTAACATATACATATAATTTTTAATAAATTATTGTTCATTTATAATAAATTATAATAAATTATGATATAACCATGAATAAATATGCATGCAATGAATGGAAATAGATTTTTTTCATTATTACTATTTTTTCTTAATTTATTTATGTCATGAAAGACACTTTATATTATATATATATAATTTTTAATTTCATATATATCTTTTACTTAATAACTCTCTCTCTTAACATATACATATAATTTTTAATAAATTATTCATTTATTTTTTTTAAATTGATTACATATATATTTATATCATGAATACTTAATAAATATAATAAATAATATATATAACAATAAAAATATAGCATAATAACATATATAACATGATATATAATAAATTGTGATATAACCATGAATAAATGTGCACGCAATGAATGGAAATAGATTCTTCCACTGATTAAGATCTTCTGGATTTTCAGAACACGAACGGACCGAGGCCGGCGTACGTAGGCGCCAACAACGGCAACGCGGGTGGCGCCGGCGGCGGCGGAGGCGGCGGCGGCGCCGCCAACGCCGGCAGCATCGGCGTAGGACCCGCGGGCGGCGCGGGCGCCGGAGGCGGCGGCGGCGGCGGCGGTGGCGGCGGTGGCGGCGGCGGCGGCGGCCACGGACTGAAGGGCAACACCGGCGGCGGGCCACGCGGCGGCAACCCGGTGCAGTACCGCGCGAGCACGGCGCCTCACGCGGCCGCGGCCGCGGCCGCGGCGGCGGCGGCGGCCGCTTACCCGCCTTACACGAGATACCCGAGCGCAGCGGCAGCGGCGGCCGCCGCGGTCGGCGGCGGCCCTCAACAGCTGCCGGCGTCCGCGAACCCCTTCGTTACCGCCACGTACGCGCAACACGCGACGGTAAGTCGCATCTTCTCATCCTCGATATGGAGATGTCGTGTGGCGATATGTCGGTCAGTAGCCTACGAGATTTGGGTAAACATACGAGATTGTTGGCACGGGAGTCATCAGAGATGAATCACCTGAGGATGAGCGTAGTGCGATATTAAAGGAGAAGAAATAGAAAAGGGGGTCAGATTGTCTGTACAGGATATAATTGACTGTTGATCAGTTGTTGAGTCCATGATCCATTCTTCTATCCTGTACATGTATTTATTGTTACTCAGCAAACACCAAGTAATAGTTATACAGGGTGTATCTTAAAAAGCTCCCACTAAGCAAATAGCGTTATTCCTGATTAAAAATCGAGTCGAAAAGTCCTGAATCATTTTTTTCCATAATGCTTGAAGCAATAATTAATGAGATCACGCCAATAAAAAAACAAACTTCCTCATTATCATCATATGAAGATTTGGATAAGCAAAAAAATAAACTGTTTTGTGTTAATTTTTAAACAATTCATCTTTTCAGAAATCTTTTTAATACTTAAATCTGATTAATTATTTAATGAATCTTGGGGAAAAAAATGATTCAGGACTTTTTAATCAGGAATAACGCTATTTGCTTAGTGGAAGCTTTTTAAGGTACACCCTGTATAATTGTTAGTTATAATTTCCTACTCAACAATATCACTGTTACATGTTATATAACTGTTGTGTGTTAAATAATAATTATATTGTTGAGTGAAATTGTAACTAACAATTATATAACTGTTACCTGATGTTTGCTGGGTATAGATATAGTATTATATTACTTATTGGTATTACTGTAAGGCCAACTTCACGGACAAAATAATGAATTATCGAGATTTCTTTCAAATGGGACGTTAACTTCATGGAGACTTGGCGTGTGCCAGACTAGAAATTTGAGATAATATATATTCTGTATCGATAATCGATAGTCGATCTGGTAAAAAAGCGGAATAAAATTAATCGCCTTTGTCTCGTTTCGAGCATCTCAAGTTACTTGACTATTAATGATGTGTTTGCAGTATGGTGGACAACGGGTGCCTACAGCTTCATCTCCCGCGAACACTAACAGCAGCTCTAGTAGTGCCACTGGCAGCCAAAGTGGGACAATGAGCACGAGTCTCAGTAACAACGCTATGCAGGGTCAACAGGCGGAGCAGCTGTCCAAAACAAATCTATACATCCGTGGCCTCAATCAGAATACGACTGACAAAGACCTCGTTAATATGTGTTCTCAGTAAGTGATGTTGTATTATATATCTTGTTGTATCTAACGATATTTTTAACGCGTGATCATGGATTTAAGTTGTGATTCTGTCGGAGAGAATGACGCCTTATCAAAAGAAAAACATGTAGTCTATCAATATAAATTATTGTAGCATTATTAATCATAATTCCATCTACATAACTTTGTGAGATTGTACATACAATTATTAAGGCTTATAAATTATGAATAATTATCAATAGAATTAAAATATAAGTATACTATGAGAAATACTAATCATGATTAGGTTAATTTAAATATGTTACATCACGAAATCTGATGTTTTTGCAGATACGGAACTATAACTTCCACCAAGGCAATTTTAGACAAAAATACAAACAAATGTAAAGGTAATTAATCACACATTTCTCGATTATATTTATATTTATATTTCTCGAGTGTATTTTAATTAAATTAATTAATCATTGCAATACATTTATTTTATTACAAATTGATCTATTAACGTCGAGTGAAAATTCTTATGGTGCTATTTCCATTAGAGATTACAATACAAATGATTGATGAACAAAAAGTTTCTCATTATACTTTCTTATAACAAGATTGTCACTCGTTTGTAGAATAAACTTGCTGTTTTTTATCGACAAAATCAAAAGAAACTCTTTTTTTTTAGACAATTTTACATAATTTGTAAAATTACCAAGTAATTTTTTTAAATTTAATGTATGAATTTCTGAAGATCGTTTAAATTTTGAATTATATCTTGAAATGGAGGCAAGAGTGATTAGTCTATTTTTTCTCAATTCTTCAGTTTTTCAATCTTCAATATTCAACGGATGACAATCTTTGTATAACTTCAACATATTGACACATGAACATCTTAAATTATAATAAATTTATTTTCGCAAATCTATAAATTATATTTGTAATTATTTATTATTATGTATTATTTGTTTTCTCTTATTAAAAAATTTTATTGACATATACGTGCATAAATTGTTAATTATGGAAATTAAAAAATGATACTTCTTCAGAAACTCAATTTTTTCGAGCAAAGTATGCATCAATTCATTATGTATCAATACTATGCACGTAATACAGTCAACCAATGTCTACCAATTATTATAAAAATTACTAAATATTTTATATATTTCATATTTTAGAGTTTTTTTTTAAAGAGAACTCGATAAGATTTATACTGATTATAATGTTGCAGGTTACGGATTTGTAGACTTCGAGTCACCGATGGCGGCAGAGGGTGCTGTCAAAGCACTGGTCGCCAAGGGGATACAAGCGCAGATGGCGAAAGTGGGTATCTGGTTGCTCCGTAGACTGGACAGTGTACGTGGTTGTGCATGCAAGTACAGAGTAATACCAGAGTAACAGTAAACCTCTCTCTCTTTCTCTCTCTCTTTCTCTTCTTTCTCTCTCTTTTTGTTGTCGTTTCTATATTTTTTACCCCATTCTCTCCATTGCGTTTAGTTGTGTTCTTCACATACGTCCCCTTCTCTCGTCGTTCCTCGTTTATTCGCACGGAAATTTTGAAGAATCGATCGAGATGGATCGCATTTTCTTTGATTTTTGTCACAAGTGCGAAACGCGATATATTTCGGACGCATCTTCCATTGTATGCAATATCGAAAATGTTATACTACAGCAATCAATGTTTCGATCAATTAGAATTATTATTTCATATATTTTTATATTTAATTAGAATCAATATTAAAATACCAAATTAAACACTTGTGCACGAATGATTTATCGATTTATATTTATTAAATTTTTATTTTGTATAGAAAGATTTATATCATAAATATTTCGATTTTTTTTTCATAAATTTATCTTCTCTTTGCTGAATCTCCATCTAATTTAAATCTAATAAAATCTCTATATAAAATTGCCTATCAAATATTCTCTTAACATTAACTAGAATGAGAGCTGGAGAAAAAAATCGTCCGGAAAAGAAAAATATTTCAAAAACATTCTTACATACACATGTGGTATTTCTTCTTGATATAATTAATTAATTCAATCATAACTAGCTTGTATATGCGACGAGCAATTATGTGTATAAAATTTAAAGAAATAATTCCATAATATTTCTTATATATGTACACCGGGGACTGTAATATATTTTTTCCATCAAGAGCCTCTCTATCTTTCTCTCTTTCTCTTTCTCTCTGTGTTTCTCTCACTCTATCTCTCATTTATCTAGAAATTCTCTCCGATACTTTGTCTGTAATTCTGTCTTACTCCTACCAATCCTCTA
This sequence comes from Camponotus floridanus, assembly GCF_003227725.1. NCBI lineage: Eukaryota > Metazoa > Arthropoda > Insecta > Hymenoptera > Formicidae > Camponotus > Camponotus floridanus. The sequence continues at coordinate 736,727 of NW_020229868.1, forward strand.
TCGGTGTTTGCTGCTATACCTCGGCCACAAATACAGCCGACATACTATGCTATGCCAACACTATGTTTACGATCATCATGTCTGAAAATTGCATTCTGCGAATTTCTACACTAATTTCGAGCCCCGCTATAGAGTCCGCAATAATAACCCGTCGACGTTCAATTTGTGTCAATCTAAATTTATATAATTAATTCAATTGCTTGCAAGAGATCGACAGTAATCTATTTTGTCTATTAATACCGCCCTTTTTAGAGCTTGACGTAAAACTTTGTTGAAAGACTTGATAACAAGCTAAAGAAGAGAACGGTATTGCATTGAAGTATGGCAGCATAAGCGTATCAGTAGTAAATCTAGTAATGGTAATATCGATATATTATTGTGTAACGTTACGTTCATTATGTTCTCCGTATTGTAACATTAGCGATCCAAAGGGAGCATTAGCTTAAAACTCGATTCGTGTTATACCAAATTAGATTCGACAGCACTCTTCGGTTATGATGTATCTGTTTATGATCAAGATCTCTTTACTATGAAAAGGATGATGCTTCTATATCCTACATTATGTTGATTTTGTTCGATCGAAATTGAAAGGAAAGAAAAAAAAAAAGCAAAAACTGCTGTTGAACGAGGAGAGTATCGGCCTTTCCCGCCTGCGTCTCTGCCATTTATTTTATTAAGATACTAACTCCAATTGGAATGGTTCCTATCTGAGCTATCCGCGGTAAAGAAAGCACGGGGTGTGATGACCAGCAGCTGTGTGATGATAATGATGATGTCGATGGCATGTGATATGATATTACAACTAAAAGCGCGATATCATCGTATCTCTGCTCGATTAAAATCGCTCCCCTCCCCTCCCTCTCGTCTTTTCTCCCTCTTTCTCCCAGGGATACGCGATGTTATATTCGAATCAGGCGTTATCTTTCCTCGAGGGGTGTTGGTTGACTCGTTGATTGACACGTACACTTATCTTACAATAAAAATTTAATCTCTCAACGCGTCTGCAGGGTGCATTCGGGAGCTCGTCGTAAGATTCAAAGATTCAAGAGTCACTGAACTGCTCACTACTTGCAAAAAAAAATCAATTATGTGTAGTAAATTGTTAACATTAGTGTTAATATTATATATAAGTAATAATATAAAAGTGTCAATTATTTTTATGACGTTTACTTTATGCAGAGTTTGCAGGATGACAGAGAAAGTCGCAGAAGTAAAAAGTGAATATATAAACGGTATCAGAAGGAAGAAAAAAAAATATCAAGAGATTAAAAGTCGAGCTGTTGTCGAATCTTACGCAAAGTTCCGAATGCACGAGTTCGACGAATCTATACGAACTGGTTCTATCGGAATAAGAGTACATTAAGAAAGAGTATATTTGATACAGCGGAAGCTTGATTATTCGAACGCTATTCGATGATTCGAACAATGATGGAAACGCTTGATTATTCGAACAATGGTTGGCTCTTGCGAGAAGACATCGTTGGAGAATAATTGTACCGTTTTTTACGTATCATTCGGATAATTAATCATTAAATAACATTCGAAGAATGGAGCTTCTATATCTGTATTTGATCATCCATATATATATATATATATATATATATTATACATATATGCAGGATGTCGTAGAATGGATGGTAATGCGATAAACAACGCAATTAATTCTCGTTGTGACGGAAACAGAGTCGTTGGACCGTGTGTTGATCCCAAACACACAAGTCGTTCGCTTCATTAAAACGATAATCGCTTTATTCTGCGACAGCCCGCATATATTTAAATGCCATCAGCCTGGCTTATATATCATGATATTTTCATTATTCGTTCTTTTGTTTTAATGCATTCGCAAGATTGAAGTAAATTGTCGTAAAGTATAAGTATACTCAAGTAATCGTAGATATTTTGATTGATTTATTATATGTTGACGGAGAAATGGTGGCATCTCGAAATATGCTTGAGGGTGCATCAGTATATCATCCAAAATACGTACACATATATCTTTCTCTCTCTCTCTCTCTCTTTCTTTTTCTCTCTAATATTTCCTTCTCTCATCTCTTATTTAAATTTTGTTTCATCCTCCCCACTTACTCTTTCTAAAAAAAATTGTTAAACGACATAAACGGAGCATGAACACATACGTATATGTACGTCCTTGTCCACGTTCACATATATTATGTGTTTTTTGCGAGAGACATGTGTTCGTCCAGAGTCGCTTTCCTTCTTCACGTCCGTTCATTTACTTACATAACTGTATATATACATATATGTACGTATATATGTATACGTAAAGATATCTGTGCTTTTTTTATCACGCTTCTCTCTCTCTCTCTCTCTCCCCCTCTCTTTCTTTCTATCTCTCTCTCTCTTTCTCTTCCCCTCTTTCTCTCTTTCTCTCTATCTCTGTCTCTTTTTCTCTTTCCAATGAAATGCCATTTGTTATTTGAACCTCTTCTTTGTTACCGCTTTGAATGGTTATCTGTAAAGACGACGGAGACGGTTCTTGACACGTGTACATACATAATTAGAAATTTTTCAATGAGGATACGGAATAAATACCCAGGTTTACGTGCTATGTATAATCCTTGCCCCGGTGCAGAAATTTCGATCGTATATACCTCTCTGCCTCCTGCGAATACTCGTTTACACGCGCCACGAAATTTTTCAATAGCATCGAACGCAACTCGAGATGATGATTGCGCAAACAGGCGTTTTGCATCAAATAAAATTCCACTCCCACGTGCACGATACTCGAGCAAATTTGTCCCATTCCATTGCCGTGATACGCGACGAAATGTATGCACAGGCGACGTACTTATCGTTATCTCGTGTGTTGCGAGAAGCTTCGTCCATCAATAAAAATTTAACAACTGCGTTAAAGTAGAGAGAGTCTCGATAATCTTGTTTTATTTTTTTTTTTTCTTATACACATATGTTTTTTATTGTACTATTTTATACAAATATGTATCTGACCTCTTAATTTTCTTTTACATTTGATTTCTTATTTATTATTTATCTGCGATTTTTAGCTGTGCTCACTATCTCTATTATGCCTATCTCTTTTAGGGCTTATCCGTAGAAACGACACAGTCTTTCTTGTGATAGAAGAGTCTTTACGCGAGGATTGTTCATGATTGTACAACGATGTGTATGTGTAGACTATATCTCATTCTCGTACAAGCATGCTGGACAAGAAGGATACAAATTCGAGACAATTTCGAATATTTTTAGAGATAGCTCATACATATTTATACATACATATATATATATATATATATATATATATATATATATATATACATATAGATATTTATTTGCTAGTCGAGATATAAATCGAATGCATCCTAAAAGCAAGCAAATTTAGAGAGCCACCAAGAATGTGGTAATGAAATTGCCATGAAGCATGATAACCTTCCGACATTGAGAATAATAATTATCTTAATACGGTTTCACGTATCGGTCTTCGATATACACCCTCCCGTTCATTCTATATTTTGCGCTTGTTTCGAAATTTAGATTGATTCCTAATATATAGTTTCATGATCTCTTTTCGTAGTGTATCAATGTATTGCTAGAGAAACGTTGTATTTTTCGACGAGGCTACCGCTCTTTTTTATTATATTTTACATTCACTTTCTCGAGATTACATCTCGTTATTTTTTTATTTTCGAGAATAAATGTCTTTCCGTATATTATTATTATTATTATTATTATTATTATTTCAATTTTATTATTCGATAAAACTCGCAAATATCATTTTAACGTTCCAGACTAAGAAAAAGAAAATCGCGATCACTCTCATTCTCCCCATTATTTATTCATAATTTCACATCAATTTATGATACATAATCTAACAATAATAGCATATTTTCTTCCTATCTTGTATAGGATTTCTAAAATAGTTGGAGAAATTTTGCAGAAAGTTTGCGTCAAGTCGAACTTCAAATCATTCTGTGAATCGTTTCGCCTGTGCATCCATTTGTAGTCGTGATGAAATAAATATATACGACACGATATACATTAACAGTCGTGGAAGTTAAAATGATAGTCCGCTCAGATTTGTTTGCAAATCGATATATTCATCGTATCGTTCTGTTACACAAGTAATTGCATAGTGTCTTTACTCTCTTCCCAGCAACAGGAGCAGGACCCCACCAATCTGTACATTGCCAATCTACCGTTGACTTTCAAGGAGAACGACGTCGAAGCATTACTGGCTCAATATGGACAGGTCATTTCAACTCGCATCCTCCGCGACACCTCGGGTCAAAGCAAAGGTGTCGGATTCGCAAGGTTCGCATGAAAATCCATGATACGCGACAGTAACATTGCTACTATTGATTTACCGAGAGTTGCGTTTGCAAGATTCTCCTCTTGTCGAGAAATAAAAGAAATTAGTACATCATATTGTATTATTTTATGTCACGATACGATTTGAAAATGTTAATATTGTGTTAATATATTATTGTAAAATGTATAATTAATTGAAATTAATTTAAATAATTTAAAATTTCAAACTTTTACAGAATGGAATCTAAAGAAAAATGCGAGCAAATTATCCAGATGTTCAATGGAAAAGCGTTGCCAGGCGCAAAGGATCCTTTATTAGTTAAGTTCGCTGATGGTGGAAACAAGAAGAAATCGTTGTTCAAGAGTACAATATGGAGGGAAACTGGAGAAGTACGCATTCTTTTTTATCAATCCCTACATACACAAAATTAAGTCATAATGATATTGTGCAGAATGATATATCTACGAAGGCATTTCAATAAGTAACAAGATCTATCACATGAGAGAAGAATACGTATATTTATATATAACTATTATTTGTAACATGTCATTGCACATGTTACTTTTTCACATATTTTCAATATGTGGCCAGGCATTTATTCCATCGGTGCATCAATTTTAAAAGCGAAGAAGTCAGTGTTGAGGTCCTGTTAAAACATTACAATATACTGAATTGCGAATATTGCTCGGTTGCGTCATTTTCCAGCCAAATGTTTTCTTTTTTTGTTGGTTTAGCACGTTGTTATAATATCTAGATCTCACTACTGATTTCTTTGCTTTTAAAATTAATATCTTGGTACACCAGTGAAATAAAAGTCTGGGAATTTATGAGGAATATGTGAAAAAATAATATGTACAATGATATGTTACAATAATTACATTTATATATACGAATATACAATAGTAACATTTATATATATAAATATATATGTATTCTCATGACAGGTCTTGTTATTTTATTTTATTTTATTCAAACGCCTCAATGTACAACTATATTTATATTTCTTTGAGAATGGTTTATGTAAATATAATATAATATATTATGTAAAGAGTCCTTCTCTCCTTTTGACTCTTGTTTTTTTGTGACATTGATCTGGAAAGCGTATACATGTATCATTCACAGTGTATGACTATGTCGCAAGATTTATATTGCATTCATCTATTACACATCATTGCTCATTAAAATTATAAAAATTGACTATCATCACATTTTTCTGAAAGCAAATTATAAAAGATTTTGTGTAGTAATCCCTTCGCTTGTTGATATTTCAAAGGATGTACTAGTTATCATTACGTCTACCTCTTTCAGAACATGACTTTGAATTACGACACAAGTGGTGTCGGCCAGAATGGCGTTGCTGCGACTCACATGCTTCCCGCGGCGACTCTGACGCAGTACAGCCGTCACTACGGTCAGGCACTGCCTGGTTACAGTGTGCCAGGCGCTCCTTGGGTGGCACCTTATCTCGTGCACCCTTCCCCACCACATATGCAACAGGTTGACGTGAGTTTTTATACACTTTTCGTTCATTTTGTTTTCGTCGTTTAAAGAAGAATACTTTTGTATCGAATTCTTCGATCGAAGAGATTAATTGTTTCGCATAAATAACAATTCTTTTTTCCACCAATAAAGTTGAATAGATGAAACATTTTAAATTTGAACTTGTAAATCTCATTCAATCTAAATTAGCTGTCTTTTTCAAGATAGATACATAATTATTAAGCCATATGGTTGAATTATGTGTTTGTTTTCTAGAAAATCGTGTCCAATATTGCTGTTTAACTTTATTATAAGGATCCTATCCTTCTTGGAATATTTTTCTTTTCTTTTTCAAACTTCTCATCGTTTACTTTTTCATTATCGAGATTCATTAATCTCTTTATTACAGATGATTCCGTCGGCCGATCCTAGCAATCCGCAGTACAGTATGATTCCTCAGCTTACCACGCAGATGTCTACTTTGCATCTCGGCACTGGTTCCGTAAGTCATCGATCTTTTCTTATCAGCTGTTGAAGCACAGAATTCGAAAGACGTCTCCAAGGTTGAAACTGAAAAGTTATTTTATCTTCATGGTTTTAAAACACTTGTACATTTTGATCGAAAGAATGTTTTCCTAGAATGTTTCTCAAGATAAAATTTAATTAAATCTTTAAGAAAAAAATGAAATCAAATATTTAAAAAAGGTCTTATTAAATATTTAAAACGTCTTTCGAACGCATGTGTTGCTCGATAGATTGATTCAAGTTAACGTTGACACAAAAATGAGAGTTAATAATAGTCTTGTTTCTACTTTTCAGTACATAGCGAGCCCGCATCCCTATCCTTACACCACTTACCCCGCCCCTAGCATCATTCACACCATGCCACTGGGCGAGTCGGAGCAGACGAGTAACGCGGCGTCTCCCGACGATTCCTATCAACAATACCAGGCTCAGCAGCCTAAGTAGGCCACGGTTTATAATAGGTCAGAATTCTTTCTCCCTCTCGTAATGGCGCACGATGCGATAATATCGTGCTAAATTACAAATTCCTTCGCTCGCAATAGGACGGCACAACATACTAAAGCGATCTTTCGGATTTTGCAGATGTACGATCGCGCTAAGAGTTACATAAGAGTTAGAAAGAAAAGGCATACTGATTGACGCATCAAGAGACACGCGTAGAACGAGCGACAGCAACCGACACCGAGCGGGATAATTATACTAAGAAGAATATAGATTTGAAACAAAAACTACATTACGTAACGGATAAGATTCTTCCTCACGATAAATTGACTTGCCAGCGATGTTTTATACGTTTTATCCATCAGTAAATAGGGGAAAGTAGTTGATATTTTGCAACGAGTAGGTAGAATGAATGTTTGAAAGAATGTGTAAGAGCGAAAGGGAGCGAGCAAAGAGAGAGAAAGAGACAGAGAAAATAGAATTGAAGAAATAGAGAAAAAAAACATGAGAGCGTTCACGTGTCATCCGCGGGGCCAGCACGTGCATCCGCACCGTTATGGCTCCGTTAAAACTATCTATGTAACGGTAACACGTACACTCCCATGTACACAGATAGATACACAAAGAGAGAGAGAAAGCGATACATACACATATACACACAGTGACAAAAAAATCGAGTTATTTACGAAGGACAGTTTAGTGTCAAGCTGATAGGCTTCCATGATGTAACTTTAGGTATTACTAAGAACAGATGAGACAGAAATTGATCGAAACTGATCTCGAGAATTCGAGAGTATGAATAAGTATTTTAACGAGTAAGAGAGAGAGAGAGAGAGAGAGAATGTGCGTGTGCAAATTGTAAGGAAAAAAAACGAATAAAGAAGAAGAAAAAATAATGCTGCTCAGAAATATATAAAGGAGAATTCTTCCTAAGAAAATAATAGTAAATAATAATAATATACGGAGAGAAAGAGAGAGAGAGAGAGAGAGGGAGAAAGATGGTGAAAGAGAGGGAGAGAAAGATGGAATGCACTACTTCCAGATGATACGATTGACAGGTATTAACATCGAGAGGAGAAATTCAAAGATTCAGAATCATGACTGCAAATCTCGAAAATGGCGCTCATTTGCGAAAATTCTTCGTTGAGAACATGCTTGGAAACGCGTCTTCCACGAGAGCGTACATACACTTCACCCACAGATCTTTCTTCACATTACAGATTACAGACTATACAAGATACACCGACAGAAACATCATACATTTTTATCGTTCACGAGTTCACGTGTTCTCTTTTCGGGTTTTTCTTTTTTTCCGCTTTGTTAAGATGTTCAGAGACATTCCAAACCGGACATATATGAGCACATCGCGTAGAGGTATTTTTTTAAATTATATTTTTGTTTCTTTTTGTAACGATATATTATTATATAATAACACAAAAAAATTTGTTTTTCAAACACGAAAGAGGGTAATCATCCTGTAATTATTTGATAAATATAATTTTTGTTTTCACTGTTCCACCTTGTTAATTTTGAGAAATTTGTAATTATTAGATTGCAGAAAAAGCTATTTTAATGTATTTTACTATGTTATATCTAATGATCGTTATATCTTAACGTCCTACGATCAAAATTTCTTCATTAAATTGCACACTGTAGCAATATGATAAAATACATGAAAATAGCCCACTTGCAATTTTAATTACAAATTTCTTGAAATTTAATTTCTTAGAATGTGATATAATGAAGCAAAGGTAATTCATAGTATTCAGCATAAAAAGCGAGAAATAGTTACTCTCTTTCTTGCTTTTTTCTTTGTTAATTTATAATAATAATTTTTGGAAACAAATTGGAAAAAAAGAAAATACGACAATCAAATTTCGTTTGTAAAATACGAAAGGGGAAAAACTTCAAGGTACACTTGAATATAATTATTATACGAAGAACGAAGGAAAAAACTCTTTGTAACATTATATTTATCATGATTACGCTACGGATTAAGATCGATTTTTAATTGTACAGTTTAAATGCAATTTTTTTTTTTAGAATCGTGCCTTTACAGACAAATCCGTTAAATAAGAGAAAGAAAGAGAAAGTGCGAAAGAGAGTAAAGTATATAAGGAAAAAGATTGTTATATTTTTACGTATCGATAAATTCAGATGCGACGCCAAATTTAATTTTCTAGTTAATATATCTGTAATTGTTTTCGCGTTATAAATATCTCTATATACATTTGTTTTCGTTATCAATTTGATAAATTTTGTACGTGTAATTGCATGAATTGTCGAACGGGATTGTCGGACTGTAAGAAAAAAAAGAAAAAAACAGACAGGCGTATATCACGGGCATAATAAAAAGGAATAAAAAAATATCTAAGAAAGTCTCTAAAAAATCAAACTGCGACACGAATCGAGAAAGCGAGCGCGAGGCAACGAGAGAATGAGAGTATGTCTGAGATAGATAGAGAGAGAGGAAGATAAAGAAATCGATACAAGTGGGTTTGTTACACGAGACGAGTAAACTAGAATGTAATTATTAATTTATTTTATCGAGAAAACGCGCGTTACTGTCGACAAAAAAAGGGATTAGACGGGAAGCAAAAATAAAGATACATCGATCTTACAATCGTACACTCATGTATACGCAACACACACAACACAGATCGAGGAGAGAGAAAGAGAGAGTAATCGAGACGATATTTTGTCATCTTTCCGGATGTTAAAATTAATAGTTGTAAATAAATCGTAAAGTAACATCGCGCGAGAATATTCGTCGGATGATCAATCAAATAGGAAGTTTCGATTTAGGAAGGTTGAAAAAAAAACTTTAGAGAGCGTTGTTACGCGCGACTCTGCGCGATAACTCTGTATTTACTAAAATAAGTATATTTTGCCAAAAAAAAAAATTTTTTGGAAACTCGCAAAAGTAAAATGATTATATTATTTGAATCCACTAGAGATCATCACGTTGCCCGTTCGGGTCTTGATTAGTCTCACGTTACACCCATGTCCAACGAGATCTCCATCTCTTTTCCCTCTCCTGCGAATGCCTCCTCTCCTATGCTCGTCATACCGTCGTCATTTATGCAGCCGGCAGAATTTTTGCATTGTCCGAGTTGGAATTGACAGTCGAGGATCGAGTGGAAGAGCGAAAGAGAGGGAGAAAATGTGGAAAAGCTTTTTACCAAAAAATATGCGAGAGCTATTCGGGCTATTCGCGTGACACACAAGAAAATGAATGATGATGTCGAAGTGACGATGGCGAAGGCAGCAAGCACAGGTAGTTAGATAGAGTTTTAGAGAGACAGAACGAATGAACGAAAGAAAGAAAACCGAGTCGTGTAGTTATTATTATAATATTACAATAACGACGATGTATTATTATAATTAACGATTTACTATTATTGATGTCATCTAAACGTATGAAAGATTTTTACACTGTTGAGACTTGAAGTAAATAATATATTTAGTTTATTTTGGTACATCACGATTTGATGACGAGAGAGTGAGAGAGATAAATTGAAAAAAAAAAGAAGAAGGTGAAGAAGTAGAAAGGCGAAGTACGAGCTATTTTTTAAGAGACAGACTTATTACTCGATTTGACTCCACGCATTAAAGTAAAAAGTAAAAAATCGGAGGATGCGAGAGAGAGAGAGAGAGAGTGAGTGCGAGATAAAGAGAGAGTGTATGAGAGAGAGAGAGAGAAAGCGGGGGAGATATAAAACCGAAATGGAAGCGAGAGTGACAGGAGCATCTATTAGCAAGTGCGTATAGTGTATTTGTTGCACAAGGCGAGATTGTCACCAATTGACTGACAAAAAAATCCACATGTGATTTTAATAGTAAATTTTGAGAATTTTACTAAATAGACTTGTATACAACTAAAAAAAAAAACTAAAGTAATTATCGTGACCGACCAAACGAAAAAAAGAGAGGAGAGGGAGAAAAGTGAGTAAACAGAGCAGCATTAATAGCATTAAAGCGCCGACCCTTAGAAGGGGGATGCGAGGACGCTATCGCGCGTCCAACATCCCCGAATGCAGCCGAAGAAATTCCGTAAAAGAAGATGGAGAAAAGAGCGGCCGGCGAAGCGACAGAAAGAGAGAGAGCGATCGTGAGCGAGAGAGAGAGAGCGCATAATTATTGTGTACAGAGCAAGAACGCGCGGAAAGACGCGTCTTTCCTTTTTTTTTTCTATTTTTTTTTCGAGCGCGCGCGGCAACGTGTCTCGCGTAGATAGTTAGACGTTGAACTTTGAGGCGAGAGGGAATAAAAAATCCTTAGGATTATAAGCGAGACGTGCGAGTGAGCGGCGAGGACTCGCTCGAATTAGGAGATAAAAGGAAAAACGGGGCGATCTTTTATCGGCTAAGTTTACAACGGTAGTTAGGTAGAACAATAGTTTAGCTACATAGCGATAGTTAGGATACGAATACACATGTATAATAAATAATATATGCCTCTCATTCCCCGTGTCCCCCTGCCACCCCTCCGTCCACGCTTTATACCGTGGACGCGAGGGTGGAGGGGAGGGGGGACACGGGCATGGGGCACCGTTCAGCCTATGCACCTCGCACCCGTCAAGACTGACTGGCTATTCATATTTTAATTGATAAATATATATATATTATTCTATACAGTATATATATATATATATATATGAGCTATACTTGTATAATTGTATAAATAGTAAGGAACTATTTGCTTGCTGCGCACCGCGGGTCGGGTGCGTGGGCTGGCCGGATGTGGGCTTTTTTGAAATTTGAACGATAGGAGCGTGGGAGCTCGCCTGGGATTTCGCAAGAAGCAGGTCGCCACTCCTCCTCCCCCCTCGCGACTCTAGACTCGATGTTACTCCAGAGGATCGAGATTCGGCGCGCGACGAAGACGATCCTCGACGTGGTCCCCCTCGTGGTGTCCCTGTCACCGAATGGCGTCAGAAGCGAAAAATCATATGAATGTTCTTTTTTTCCTCCTCTTGTACGATTCTTTGCTTCTAACGCGAAGCTCTATTGCTTGCGAAGGAGCTCGCGAGCTCCCCCGCGGTCTATGACCAGGGGTTTTTTTCTCGGGCAGGAAGACGGTTCTTGCCGCTGCGGACGATGCTGCTTTCCAGCGTAAAGCTTTCTCTAGAATCTTAGCATAGACACTTTTTTAGATTAGACATACCGTAGTCGATAGGCTCTGATTGTAGAGAGGAAGACGAGGGTGGAAATCGAGAGCGTGAGAAGACGAAGAGGCGTAGGATGTTTTTAAGTAAAAATAATGTTTAGTCGAGATCGGCTTAAGAGAGCGAGAGGAATGCGTGCGTTTGTTGCGTGCGAGAGAATTTAGAGTGCGAGTGAATTAGCGATATAAAGCGAGGTCCGAGGTGACTAGATCATCGTCTTGTACTTCGATTTGTACAGTCCTTAGTTTTCCAAGTTTTTAAGTCATTGTTTTACACGTGTTTGTTAAGCGACGTAGTTGTAATTAGTCGACGATCTTTGTTTCTTCTTCCACACTTCCTCCCCCTCCCCCTCCATCGCCACCTCTCTCCTCTCTCTCCCCCCGCCGATGTATCTCCGCGCCCCTCCACCCCCTTGTCCCATGGTTTCTTTTTTGCATTTGTATTCCGCTCGTCCTTCCTGGAACGAAGGATGCGGGAGGACTTGTGTGTGCGTAATGTAATACACTAGGACGAAACGAGAGAGAGATGAGACACGTACCCCGTGTGTACCGCTTACTTTGCGTCGTCTTTCCAAGAGTCTTGGCCAGAGAGGGAAAGGTGAGGAAAGCGCAGAAGAACCCGGGGGAGAAAGAGAAAGGAAAACCGATGTCGTCGGACGCCGAGGTCCCTTTTTAAATCCGCGCGCGCGAGGATCAATTTGTAGAATTTCGAGAGTACTTTTAAGACAGAGACGAAGAAGAGAGGCGTTTTTAGCATGTAATGTGAAGAAAAAAAAAATCTTTTTAGACGTTAAGGCAAGTTGTGTCATAGCTAGTTAAGAGATCTAGGGAGACTCTTAGGAAGTCGAATAGGTGCTGTAATAAAACAAAGTTTAACACAAGAAACAAGTCAGAATTAGATTTTTCATGAATAAAGAGAAAAAAAAATGAAAAAAAATATTGAAAAAAGCTCGAAGAAGAACATAAGAGGAAGGGGTGGAGGGAGGGGAGGGAACGTGACACACGCGACGACGACACATGGAGCATAAGCCACTAAAAAGTGCCCTTAGTTTATTTTGGATCGTTTAAAAAAAAAACGCTAGTCTTTGTGTGAGAAGAGATAACGTGGGAATTTTTAGATAGAATCTCCGGAGAGAATAAACAAGCAAACACAAAATGAAAAAAAGAAGAAAAAAAGGGAAAAATGGACAAAAAAAAATAGAGGAACCGAGGAAAAAATCGCGCGCGACCGAGATATTGCGAAAGCTGACGAGCAGAAAAAAACCGACCGGGAGAGAATGTGTGAGCGAAAGTGAGAGAGAGAGAGAGAGAGAGAGAGAAAAGGAGCGTGTGTGTACGTAGGTGTATGCCATAAATTTCAAAAGGGGGAGAGAAAGAGAGAGAAAGAAAAAAAAAAGAAAAAGCAGAAAGATAACGCGTACTCGAAGAGAACCATCATCTGCCTATTTTACATACAGAGACTACAGCGCACACACATACACACTCACACTCACACACTTGTGTGCAGAATACATACACAGACACGCATACACACACATACACAACTTGACACAGAACTTGTACAGAAAGAAAGAGAGAAAAAGAATGCGCGCGCTATTGCGAGGGTGCACGCTCTCCGCTGCTCCTGTATTATTAACGCATACACCCTAAATGTGTGTCTCTGCTATAGGGGCGTGCACACTTGAGTCGGTGGTCTTTTTAGAATTACACGAGTAATGAAGAAACGGTTTGGTAAATAATTAAATACTTCGCGATGCGGGGAAGCGAATTTCCCAAATTCGTCACGATTATCGTCCCTTATTTTTGATCAATAAACGATCTGTTTTGGGGATTTATGCCGAGCGACACGACTCTCTTACTTCACCTATCCGGTACGAGTCTTCTTGAAGAGAGAGGAGGAGAGAGAGGCAACTGGGAAATGCGCTGATTTAGGCACGAAACATGTTCTTAATCAATGGACGTCCTTTATTACAGTCAATTGTAACGTTTTTTACCGTTGCATTGGTGTATCGATTCAGTTTCCGCATTTTTTACATACGACATAACGATGTGATCGAGTACAATCAATATTTTGATTTTGATTCGCGATAGTTCTCTCGTTTCGCATAAAAAAAGATCAATAAAAATCCATAACAAGTACAAAGATTCTTGAACGAAATTGTGTACATAATCGAGTGCTAAGTGGTAGAGATCGTTTTTTTACGACTCAATTTATTAATCATGTTAATGATTAATTTAATTTTCCCCGTTTCAAAATTATTCACTAATATTATTAATAATTCTCAAACTTAAATTATTTGCGAGCAATTTCTCGATTGTTTCTTCATTGATTGTACACATTGCCTCTGCTTGTATAATACTTGTATTGTACCGCGGTTACGATTACGATGCCTCGTGCTTGGACTTGAATATCCTTAAAGTATTATCCGCACCACCGGAGGTTATCAATTCAGGATTCGACCAGTCGCAGCTGAGGACCTTGTCTTCGTGTCCCATAAGATCAAACAGCGGTGCCTTAGGGCTGGAAGATGATCGTAAACGTTAATGTATAAGTCTAGATATATAGACAAGACTATTATTTTTTTACATTCAGAAATTTCGTATTTCTGTATTTTTTCATGTTTCTCATATTGAATTTAATATCTGAATATTAACGCGTTAAATTAAAGATAACTTTTCCAAGCAATAAGTTTACAATATTTAATTATATAATTATTAATTTATATTAATTATTTTTTTGTAAATTTCACTCATTATTATCTGTAACTGACCTTCTGGTATCCCAGAATTTGACGACGTTATCATACCCTCCCGAGATGAAGTGATTTTCGTTCACGGTCGACCATCGTACCGACGCCACCCATTGCGTGTGAGAGGTGAACTTGGCTTTCAAAATCGTACCCTCTAAAATCATAAACATAGTTTAAAATACCCATTCACTAAAATTAATGAAAAGTTAGAAAAATGAAAAATTCAAAAATAAAGTTTCTACGTTAATCAAAGAGATTCAGTATTGATTAAAAATTTTATAAATATAAAAGCTAAAAGACTTGATATATTGAAAGTATTTTAATTTTTCAATATGTCCTTGAATTTGTAAAGACATTGTTGACAATGTTCCAAGTCGTAGGTTCAAGCACCTGCAGATCTCGGGTCGTACAGCCTCACATGTTGATCGGCCGATCCTGTTATCGCAGCACGTGATAAGGGCGAGTAGTCAATGTCGAAGAAACACTTATCGCCATGGATCTCATGCTTGATGCCACCCAATTCCGAATCCCAGATCTTTATCGTATGATCCCACGAACTAGTGATGATTTCTGTTTTGTCGGACCACACGATCCCGCTGATTGCCTGTTTGTGTCCCTTCATCGCGCATTTTGGAGCCTGGACGATGCAAAACGACGTATGATAACCGGATCAAGATGATATTTTAAACCAAATTTTTTTATCTTAATTTAATATATTAATTTGCATACCTTCGTTTTACTAGCGTATTCTAATCTTGCCTTCTTTGGTGCCGATTCCCCACTATCATCTTCCTCTTGTGTAGCTTAATTAGCAAAAGAGAGATTAATTATCAATTTCATATAAATAGTTGTTTGTCAAATTATTACATCTCTATTTATACTGTTTTTTAATAAATGTTTTTCAAATCTCTTTAAAATCAATATTCTTTAAAACAAGAAAGTTCTTTGCACCATGTTTCCATTTTTAAAAAATTTTTTATATTACATACTTACATGTTGACCATACAAAAAGCATATTATCCCAAGCACCAGTTGCCATTAACGTCTTATTATAGTTTACACTGACTGCTTCGACGCTTCTTTTATGTCCTTTGCAAACATGTACGCACTCTACAGAATTCTTAATTATATCCCAACTCCATATCATGCATGTCTGGTCCATCGATGCACTGTGTACACGTGAATTTGTAAAAATCATTATTAATGCTTCTTATTTTCTGCAATATGCTTAACTTTTGTTTATACATCTTGGATATTTGCACAAAAAATTGTATTAATGCATGTTATATAATTAACAATTTGTGTATAAAAAAATATAAATATAAAATTCATAAAAAGAATACACAACTGATACTACTATTTTTGGAAAAACTACCTGACAAAGGAAGCTTTATCATTATCGAGAGATATCCAGGCCACTGCTTTGACAGGAGATGCATGTCCAGGAATCACAAGACGATGTTTACCTTTCGATGTCCAAATATGCAGTTTATTATCGTAAGTACCAGTTAGGATCCTAAATAGAATAATCGATAATGTTAGAATCTTAATAATAAGTAAAGATACAGATATATGGATATTTTATCTTCCAATTTTTAAAATTTTATAATCATGAGAAGCCCAACCATTTTCCACAAACGGCGACAGCTGATACCCAGTCATCGTGTATCAAACAATCCTTTGGTTCTGGTAAGGGATGCTTCTCTACATGTTCCACTTCTATCACCTCTTCTGTAAAAATTCCCCTGTCTGCGATATGCTCCGCCAGGGAGGTGCGTAAAAATTGCGAATAAACCAAGAAATCGAATTCCACTTCATCTTGGATATCATTCGACTCTGCAAACAATCAGGCATTTGGTTCTTAGGCGATACTAATTATAAGGCTTACAAAAATTATTAATTTTCTTACAAGTAACTCAAATTAAATGACGTATAAAAATTAATTTATACATGAAATTACTTTTATAATTAAGTTCACGTGTTTGGAAAAGCACAATATATATCTTTTAATACTAGATAATAAACACATTAAATAATGAATAATTAAGGATCGTTTGAAAAGAAGTAAAGACAATTGGAAATACATTAAAGCGAGTAGTTTTCACACGGAAACTCTTCTCCTCACCTTTCAAAAGTTCATTTATTATATTGTTTAATTCGCTGGCGACTATCGAACTGTGTATTGATAGAGGATAATTCGGTACTGCATATCTGAAGAAAAGACATTCACAAACCAAGATATAAATTCGACGAATAAAGAGCGACGAAAGAAAAGAAAAGGAAATTCCAGCTCTTACCTCTCTTGCTTGGTTACAAAACGAATTTGTATCTGGGTCTCGTTTCTATCGGAATGCACGAGATCCATCATAAGCAATCGTGAAAAAACGAGGACTATCGGTGCCGCTTGCTCCGCTAAAGTCACGTGGTCCCACGCGACAAGGAGTGGAGGGAGCAGGCGCCCTCTTGCAAACTGCGCGCATGCGCCCTCTTGCAAATTGCGCGCATGCGTCCTATGGGCAGAGTTGGGTAATAACTAGAGAACCTCTAGGAGAGAGAATGGACAACTGATCAAGCTTTTTCATGATTGGCTGGCAGAAAATGTATCAATTTTAGCTATTGCGACGCCAATGCAAAATATGATGACACACAAATAGGACACACATGACACACATATATTAACCTATTTGTCTGCATCATATTTTGCATTGGCGTCGCAATAGCTAAAATTGATACATTTTCTGCCAGCCAATCATGAAAAAGCTTGATCACATGTCACATGATCAGTTGTCCATTCTCTCTCCTAGAGGTTCTCTAGTAATAACAGTAGAGCACTAAATATACAGGTATTCTATACTCCGCCATTTTTAATCCATTCCCCCTCCTTGTTTCTCGTGTCATTCGCCTCATCGCTAAGCTGAGATTATAGTAGATAGGTTAGTGAGATTATGAATGGGTGGGGGGATGGATTAAAAATGGCGGAGTATAGAATACTCATATATTTAGTGCCTTAATGTCATATCTGTCAACAGCGTGGAGGCGATGCGATGCGCATGCGCTCAACGCTGATTGGAGCTGACCGAAGCCGACCGAGCGTGCACAGAGAGACTGAGAGATGTCATGGCTCGCTTTATACCTGGAAGTGATACTCCCTCTATGAACATTAACAACAAAATATGAATTACAAAACAAATGTCCACAAAGGTTCTCAGAGGATAACATATATGTCCCTCTGATAATATAAATAATATAAATAAAAATATAAATAATTTAATTAATAATAATTTATTATATAAAAATATTAATATGTTCTCTCTTTTCCTTGCTATTATTTATATTATATATTTATATTATATATTTATATTATATGTATAAATATTACATTTAAGTGTGAGTCCAAGAAGCAAATTTCGGATATTCACTGTAAGTCAGCCGCTCTTCGGGCGATCGGGACGAGATTTAAACGGTAGTGCCGCGAAATGGTGTAGAATTTTATGCAAAAAAAACGAAATCGCGTCTGGAAGTCGAGATATAAATTCGCTGTTTTTCGTCTGCGCGCGGACGGTCGAAATCGTGCACGACGCCGCGCATGTTGCCTGCCTATCTCGCGCGATATTCACTGTAACGCGGCGAGTAAAATGGCAAGCCGAATGTAATCGTTCGATTAATTGATTAAATACTTATATATACCGAACGAAAAGATGAATCAGAATGCAATCGTTCGATTAAATAATTAAATATAGATACTACGATCGCGGCGAAGCGGCGGACGGGTCGCTCTCCGAAACATGATGATGGTTTGCGATATATCGCGATTGTTCCGTGATACATTAATCGTTCATAATTAATTAATTTAAAATAAAATATACTTCTATAATTTAAAATGTCGCGTGTATATATAGTACGCAAAATATTTCGGCAGAGAATTATCAATTAATATCATATGTTTGGCCTTGACGACGTATAGCAAGCGGCTATACATGTCATAGCTTTGCCATCATTCACACGGTGACACTTGATATAGAAAAATATTTAACAACATGATAATTAAGTAAAGAGCATTAAGAGCAAACAAACCAATTCGTTTCTTATAATTTATATTATCAGGAGAATATATTTTGCGAGGAGGTCGATGATGCGTTGATGACCTCTTTACAAATCATGTTCTCCTAATAACGCAAACGTGAAAATTTTCGAAAATTCGTTTCTTATAATTTATATTATCAGGAGAATATATTTTGCGAGGAGGTCGATGATGCGTTGATGACCTCTTTACAAATCATGTTCTCCTAATAACGCAAGCGTGAAAATTTTCGAAGATTCGTTTCTTATAATTTATATTATCAGGAGAATATATTGTGCGAGGAGGTCGATGATGCGTTGATGATCTCTTTACAAATCATGTTCTCCTAATAACGCAAACGTGAAAATTTTCGAAAATTCGTTTCTTATAATTTATATTATCAGGAGAATATATTTTGCGAGGAGGTCGATGATGCGTTGATGACCTCTTTACAAATCATGTTCTCCTAATAACGCAAGCGTGAAAATTTTCGAAAATTCGTTTCTTATAATTTATATTATCAAGAGAATATATTTTGCGAGAAGGTCGATGATGCGTTGATGACCTCTTTACAAATCATGTTCTCCTAATAACGCAAGCGCAAAAATTTTCGAAAATTCGATTCTTATAATTTATATTATCAGGAGAATATATTTTGCGAGGAGGTCGATGATGCGTTGATGACCTCTTTACAAATCATGTTCTCCTAATAACGCAAGCGCGAAAATTTTCGAAAATTCGTTTCTTATTATTTTATATTATCAGGAGAATATATTTTGCGAGGAGGTCGATGATGCGTTGATGATCTCTTTACAAATCATGTTCTCCTAATAACACAAGCGCGAAAATTTTCGAAAATTCGTTTCTCATAATTTATATTATCAGGAGAATATATTTTGCGAGGAGGTCGATGATGCGTTGATGATCTCTTTACAAATCATGTTCTCCTAATAACGCAAGCGTGAAAATTTTCGAAAATTCGTTTGTTATTATTTTATATTATCAGGAGAATATATTTTGCGAGGAGGTCGATGATGCGTTGATGACCTCTTTACAAATCATGTTCTCCTAATAACGCAAACGTGAAAATTTTCGAAAATTCGTTTCTTATTATTTTATATTATCAGGAGAATATATTTTGCAAGGAGGTCGATGATGCGTTGATGACCTCTTTACAAATCATGTTCTCCTAATAACGCAAACGTGAAAATTTTCGAAAATTCGTTTCTTATTATTTTATATTATCAGGAGAATATATTTTGCAAGGAGGTCGATGATGCGTTGATGACCTCTTTACAAATCATGTTCTCCTAATAACACAAGCGCGAAAATTTTCGAAAATTCGTTTCTCATAATTTATATTATCAGGAGAATATATTGTGCGAGGAGGTCAATGATGCGTTGATGACCTCTTTACAAATCATGTTCTCCTAATAACGCAAATGTGAAAATATTCGAAAATTCGTTTCTTATATTTATATGATCAGGAGAATATATTTGCGAGAGGTCGATGATGCGTTGATGACTCTTTACAAATCATGTTCTCCTAATAACGCAAACGTGAAAATTTTCGAAAATTCGTTTCTTATAATTTATATTATCAGGAGAATATATTTTGCGAGGAGGTCGATGATGCGTTGATGACCTCTTTACAAATCATGTTCTCCTAATAACGCAAACGTGAAAATTTTCGAAAATTCGTTTCTTATAATTTATATTATCAAGAGAATATATTTTGCGAGGAGGTCGATGATGCGTTGATGACCTCTTTACAAATCATGTTCTCCTAATAACGCAAGCGCGAAAATTTTCGAAAATTCGTTTCTTATAATTTATATTATCAACAGAATATATTTTGCGAGGAGGTCGATGATGTGTTGATGACCTCTTTACAAATCATGTTCTCCTAATAACGCAAGCGCGAAAATTTTCGAAAATTCGTTTCTTATAATTTATATTATCAGGAGAATATATTTTGCGAGGAGGTCGATCATGCGTTGATGACCTCTTTACAAATCATGTTCTCCTAATAACGCAAGCGCGAAAATTTTCGAAAATTCGTTTCTTATAATTTATATTATCAGGAGAATATATTTTGCGAAGAGGTCGATCATGCGTTGATGACCTCTTTACAAATCATGTTCTCCTAATAACGCAAGCGCGAAAATTTTCGAAAATTCGTTTCTTATAATTTATATTATCAGGAGAATATATTTTGCGAGGAGGTCGATGATGCGTTGATGACCTATTTACAAATCATGTTCTCCTAATAACGCAAGCGCGAAAATTTTCGAAAATTCGTTTCTTATTATTTTATATTATCAGGAGAATATATTTTGCGAGGAGGTCGATGATGCGTTGATGACCTCTTTACAAATCATGTTCTCCTAATAACGCAAGCGTGAAAATTTTCGAAAATTCGTTTGTTATTATTTTATATTATCAGGAGAATATATTTTGCGAGGAGGTCGATGATGCGATGATGACCTCTTTACAAATCATGTTCTCCTAATAACGCAAGCGTGAAAATTTTCGAAAATTCGTTTCTTATTATTTTATATTATCAGGAGAATATATTTTGCGAGGAGGTCGATCATGCGTTGATGACCTCTTTACAAATCATGTTCTCGTAATAACGCAAGCGCGAAAATTTTCGAAAATTCGTTTCTTATAATTTATATTATCAGGAGAATATATTTTGCGAGGAGGTCGATCATGCGTTGATGACCTCTTTACAAATCATGTTCTCCTAATAACGCAAGCGTAAAAATTTTCGAAAATTCGTTTCTTATAATTTATATTATCAGGAGAATATATTTTGCGAGGAGGTCGATCATGCGTTGATGACCTCTTTACAAATCATGTTCTCCTAATAACGCAAGCGCGAAAATTTTCGAAAATTCGTTTCTTATAATTTATATTATCAGGAGAATATATTTTGCGAGGAGGTCGATCATGCGTTGATGACCTCATTACAAATCATGTTCTCCTAATAACGCAAGCGTGAAAATTTTCGAAAATTCGTTTCTTATAATTTATATTATCAGGAGAATATATTTTGCGAGGAGGTCGATCATGCGTTGATACCTCTTTACAAATCATGTTCTCCTATAACGCAAGCGCGAAAATTTTCGAAAATTCGTTTCTTATAATTATATTATCAGGAGAATATATTTTGCGAGGAGGTCGATCATGCGTTGATGACCTCTTTACAAATCATGTTCTCCTAATAACGCAAGCGTGAAAATTTCGAAAATTCGTTTCTTATAATTTATATTATCAGGAGAATATATTTTGCGAGGAGGTCGATGATGCGTTGATGACCTCTTTACAAATCATGTTCTCCTAATAACGCAAGCGCGAAAATTTTCGAAAATTCGTTTCTTATTATTTATATTATCAGGAGAATATATTTTGCGAGGAGGTCGATGATGCGTTGATGACCTCTTTACAAATCATGTTCTCCTAATAACGCAAGCGTGAAAATTTTCGAAAATTCGTTTCTTATTATTTTATATTATCAGGAGAATATATTTTGCGAGGAGGTCGATGATGCGTTGATGACCTCTTTACAAATCATGTTCTCCTAATAACGCAAGCGTGAAAATTTTCGAAAATTCGTTTCTTATTATTTTATATTATCAGGAGAATATATTTTGCGAGGAGGTCGATGATGCGTTGATGACCTCTTTACAAATCATGTTCTCCTAATAACGCAAGCGCGAAAATTTTCGAAAATTCGTTTCTTATTATTTTATATTATCAGGAGAATATATTTTGCGAGGAGGTCGATGATGCGTTGATGACCTCTTTACAAATCATGTTCTCCTAATAACGCAAGCGTGAAAAATTTTCGAAAATTCGTTTCTTATATTTTATATTATCAGGAGAATATATTTTGCGAGGAGGTCGATGATGCGTTGATGACCTCTTTACAAATCATGTTCTCCTAATAACGCAAGCGTGAAAATTTTCGAAAATTCGTTTCTTATTATTTTATATTATCAGGAGAATATATTTTGCGAGGAGGTCGATGATGCGTTGATGACCTCTTTACAAATCATGTTCTCCTAATAACGCAAAGCGCGAAAATTTTCGAAAATTCGTTTCTTATAATTTTATATTATCAGGAGAATATATTTTGCGAGGAGGTCGATCATGCGTTGATGACCTCTTTACAAATCATGTTCTCCTAATAACGCAAGCGTGAAAATTTTCGAAAATTCGTTTTCTTATATTTATTTATCAGGAGAATATATTTTGCGAGGAGGTCGATCATGCGTTGATGACCTCTTTACAAATCATGTTCTCCTAATAACGCAAGCGGAAAATTTTCGAAAATTCGTTTCTTATAATTTATATTATCAGGAGAATATATTTTGCGAGGAGGTCGATCATGCGTTGATGACCTCATTTACAAATCATGTTCTCCTAATAACGCAAGCGGAAAATTTTCGAAAATTCGTTTCTTAATAATTTATATTATCAGGAGAATATATTTTGCGAGGAGGTCGATCATGCGTTGATGACCTCTTTACAAATCATGTTCTCCTATAACGCAAGCGCGAAAATTTTCGAAAATTCGTTTCTTATAATTTATATTATCAGGAGAATATATTTTGCGAGGAGGTCGATGATGCGTTAATGACCTCTTTACAAATCATGTTCTCCTATAACGCAAGCGCGAAAATTTTCTAAAAATTCGTTTCTTATAATTTATATTATCAGGAGAATATATTTTGCGAGGAGGTCGATTATGCGTTGATGACCTCTTTACAAATCATGTTCTCCTAATAACGTCAAGCGCGAAATTTTCGAAAATTCGTTTCTTATATTTATATTATCAGAGAATATATTTTGCGAGGAGGTCGATGATGCGTTGATGACCTATTTACAAATCATGTTCTCCTAATAACGCAAGCGCGAAAATTTTCGAAAATTCGTTTCTTATATTTTATATTATCAGGAGAATATATTTTGCGAGGAGGTCGATGATGCGTTGATGACCTTTACAAATCATGTTCTCCTAATAACGCAAGCGCGAAAATTTTCGAAAATTCGTTTCTTATAATTTATATTATCAGGAAATATATTTTGCGAGGAGGTCGATGATGCGTTGATGACCTCTTTACAAATCATGTTCTTCCTAATAACGCAAGCCGCGAAAATTTTCGAAAATTCGTTTCTTATAATTTATATTATCAGAAGAATATATTTTGCGAGGAGGTCGATGATGCGTTGATGACCTCTTTACAAATCATGTTCTCCTAATAACGCAAGCGAAAATTTTCGAAAATTCGTTTCTTATATTTATATTATCAGGAGAATATATTTTGCGAGGAGGTCGATGATGCGTTGATGACCTTTACAAATCATGTTCTCCTAATAACGCAAGCGTGAAAATTTTCGAAAATTCGTTTCTTATATTTATATTATCAGGAGAATATATTTTGCGAGGAGGTCGATGATGCGTTGATGACCTCTTTACAAATCATGTTCTCCTTATAACGCAAGCG